>NC_142941.1:59920453-59940453 GCF_046866305.1 Octopus bimaculoides
GTGTGTGTTTGTGTGTGTGTGTGTGTGTGTGTGTGTGTGTGTGTGTGTGTGTGTGTGTATGCTTGTGTGTCTGTGTTTGTCCCCCCAACATCACTTGACAACCAATGCTGGTGTGTTTACATCCCTGTAACTTAGCGGCTTGGCAAAAGAGACCGATAGAACAAGTGCTAAGCTTACAAAGAAAAAGTGCTGGGGTTGATTTGCTCGACTAAAGGCGGTGCTTCAGCATGGCCGCAGTCAAATGACTGAAATAAGTAAAACAATGAAAGAATATATATGACCTATGCATATTTTTTTTTTTACTCGTGTTTGTATTTCAGCGATGCAATGGAATAAAAGAAGTATGTATTACATATGAAATGTATGTAACGTTAAAGTATTGAAAGAATGCAATCAAGCGAGAAAAAATAATTATAAATACCATTAGAGTGTTACTAATGCAATTTTACAAGAGAAGTGTCAAGTAGATTAGATAATACCGTAATTCTGAATAATTATCTCAATCTTAGTTTGATAATGTTTAAAAGTCTTTGGAATGTTAGCGTTACAATTAATTACTCTTTGTTCTTTTTTCTTTATTGAATAAAGTTTCGTCAGTTTAAGCCTCACTAGTGCACAACCGAAATTCACATCTTTCACTTCCATAAAGATTCACTGCATTAGTAATACTCCATTCGAATTTAAAATAATGACTTTAGGCTTTAAACTCCATATGTATTCGATTAGTGTTGTCGAATGCATTAATCTAGAATTAAATTTAAAAATGCTTCCGCGCAGAATACTTAATTTTGAAATAATTCTAATCAGAACTTATATAATGTAATTCATTATGGGCCAAAATATTACAGCTATATAACTATGTTTTTCCTTGGATAGTTTTAGCAAAAGGACATTCACTAGTGATTCTGAAGGTGCAGAATCATGAGTGAATTTCTTATTAGTTTGTCTGTGATAATTGGTATCGTATAAAATATGAATGCAGTGGCCAAGCCCTTTTGTGCAGTGACTGGGTCGATTGAAGCTATGTTATTTACATGTTTGCATTATTACTGCTATTAATAATATTATTACAAGCAACGATAGTCTTGCTATTTTTATTTGCAGTGTGAATAAGCCACCATTATAGACGCAGTATTAGAATCGATCATCCACATATTAAGGTGACTTCCAAACTTATCAGCAGGATTGCTGCTAAAAATTTTTATTCATTCAAGATAAAGCTTTAGTACTGCCTTTTTTTTTTTTCCCCACAACAATTATTAATGCCTAGATTAAGCTCATTGTGATCAAAAGCAGCAATATTATTAGCTGAGTCAGGAGTAGTAGAATACGATAGTTTAACAGTATAGGTGTCAAAAATCTAATGGTATCTATGTTGTAGTGGGGTAATTTTTCTTAAGTATTTCAAAAAGTACTTTAGATATGTAAAACTTAACCAGTAAAAGGAACAGAGGGTTATACCATGTTACAATTTTTTCTGGTTTTCCTCATACAAGTTTTCTTCTAGTTGCTTTTGTTAGTATTTATTCTTTTAGATTTACTGTTATTGTTTTATATTTATATTACTGACTCTAAAATTGGTGCATTCCCTAAAAGTATGTTTAGTACTATCGTTTTCTTTATCCTCGAGATTTACCCCACATTCACTGATTTTTTTTTCTTTTAGTTGTTTCAGTTATTAGACTGCGGTCATGCTGGAGGAATTTTAGTCGAATTAATCGACCCCAGTACTTATTGTTTTTTTTTTTTAGCCTGGTACTTACTCTATTGGTTTCTTTTTGCCGAACCGCTAAGTTACGAGGCATAACCACACCAACGACAAATAGAAACACACACACATACACACACGACAGGTTTCGGCTTCTTTCAGTTTCCATCTACCAAATCCACTCACAAGGCTTTTGTCGCTCTGAGGCTACAGTAGAAGACACTTGCCCAAGGTGCCACAATATTATTATTAGCCAGAGATAGGCAATTATTTGACAGAGATTTTCTATTTTTGCCGAACAGCTAAGTTCGAACTCTTTTTGCCGAACAGCCAAGTTACGGGGACATAACCTCACCAACATCGGTGGGGGACAAACATGAACATACACACACACACACACACACACACACGACAGGTTTTGGCTTCTTTCAGTTTCCATCTACCAAATCCACTCACAAGGTTTTGCTCGCTCCGAGGTTACAGTTGAAGACACTTGCCCGAGGTGCCACAATATTATTATTAGCCAGAGACAGGAGATTATTTGACATAGATTTGATATTACAATCATCAGTGCTAGATGTGTCATCTTCAGCTAGATTATTGGTAGAGTTTTTACACATAGTTTTATTTGTAGTTCTATTTACAGTAGTTTCAGGGTTAAGTGTGACTAATGTTTTCTTCTTCAAACCGTTTATTTATTTATTTACTTATCTATTTATTTATTTTTGCAGCATTACTCCTCTGCAAGGTTTCATTAAAAAAAAAAAAAAAAATTATTGTCAGTTTTACTTGTGTTTTTCTGTTGTTATTTAATCATTCTATGTGTTCTATAGTTGTTACAGCCTGTGCACCTGCATCGTATGACTGTAGATACAGTAACACTTTTTGGGTGTGTATATATATATATATATATTGGAGTGTAATAGACCGTGTGCAGTTCTAAATAAATGACTGTATGTCGGGCCTTATAGAAGCATATTAATAGCAAATAATTATATATATGTGCATGTGTATGTATATATAAGTGTAAAAATGCATGCGTGTGCACACACACATAATACAAATACATATATACATAATACTAATGAGTGTGCATGTGTGTGCGTGCATCTATTTGTAGTAAACATTTAAAATGGTAAACATTTTTGCTTTTATGTACGATAGACATTTTTGTCTTTATGCAGTGGTGTTCATTTCGGTATTTGTAAAGCTTTTCAGGCCAAAGCTTGGTGTGAGTTCCTCTGAGCTTTGACAGGGTCCAATGGATATGAAACATTTTGGCAGGGCCGTTTTAGTGCTGCCTGTTTGGCGTCGCTGATACGACGCAGACTTACTCGATGAGGCATTTTAATGATTCTTTCTTTCTTTTCTCTCTCTCTCTAACGCCAACCACACAGAGAGTGTAGTGGGTGCTTTTACGTGTCACCCACACGAAGGCCATATATGTATGTATGTATGTATGTATGTATGTATGTATGTGTGTGTGTATATGTTTGTATGTCTATATTTGTCCCCCCAACATCACTTGGCAACCGATGCTGGTGTGTTTACGTCACTGTTACTTAGCGGTTCGGCAAAAGGGTCCAATAGAATAAGTACTAGGCTTACAAAGAATAAGTCCTGGGGTCGATTTGCTCTACTAAAGGCGGTGCTCCAGAATGGCCACAGTCAAATGACTGAAACAAGTAAAAGAGTGAGATAATCAAAAAAGGAATTTTCAATTGATTACTTATTTTATTGCTTATGTCCTGCAGTTGATAGCCACTTATCTTCTAGATACAAATTAACTGCCTATATGTATTCGTTCTTTGCTCCACAGATTAGAGCCTTAGTATTTTAGTATTTATACCAGCTATATCTGGCCCAGGAGGTGCAATGGCCTAGTGGTTAGGGCAGCGGACTCGCGGTCATATGATCGCGGTTTCAATTCCCAGACCGGGCGTTGTGAATGTTTATTGAGTGAAAAACACCTAAAGCTCCATGAGGCTCCGGCAGTGGATGGTGGCGAACACTGCTGTACTCTTTCACCACAACTTTCTCTCACTCTTACTTTCTGCTTCTGTTGTTGTGCCTGTAATTCAAAGGGTCAGCCATGTCACACTGTGTCACGCTGAATATCCCCGAGAACTACATTAAGGGTACACGTGTCTGTGGAGTGCTCAGCCACTTGCACGTTAATTTCACGAGCAGGCTGTTCCGTTGATCGGATCAACTGGAACCCTCAACGTCGTAAGCGACAGAGTGCCAACAACAATATCTGGCCCAAATATTCCATCTATTTATGTCAAAACCAGTCAGTTAGGCTGGCCTCTTACACCAACCTAGCATCATTCTAAAAATAAACAACCACATCATCAAAATCTCAAAGCTATGATTAATTCTAAACAATCTGAATAAACACATTTGACAGAGAAATCTGAACGTTAAAGGGTTAAAACTTTAGACTCCCTCTGTAGTTCAGTTACTGTATAATGGCAATCTTCTTGACGCATGAGTGTTGGATTGATTCCAGTTCAGTAGTATATTTGACATTTATGAAAAGATTATAGCTGGGAGCAGGACCAACATGACATGATGTTGTCCTATTCTTTTTCTTCTAAATGCTCTGAGAATCTAACCGTACACGTTATTCTCTTTTATAGGCAAAGGTATATTCGTATAAAATATATTACACAATATACATGTGTTGCATATATATATATATATATATATATATATATAATGCATTAATATTATTCAACCCACGAAAAAAGAAATCTCAAAACAAACAACAGCTGTATATATGAGCGTGTCTTCGCGTACGGACACTGATATTCCCTTATAAATGATAGACATGGATGCAGCTATTACACACACATACACACGCACGCACACACATGCACACTTATGCGTGTGTACACATATATATGCATATATGTATGTATAATTAAATACAGAGAGAGAGGGAGAGAGAATGAGAGAGTGAGAGAGAGTAAGAGAGAGAGAGAGAGAGAGAGAGAGAGAGATAGAGAGAGAAAGAGAGAGAAATGTATGCATATGCACACAGACAGACACAAATTACATGAATACATACATGATGTTACATCCCAGTAACTTAGAGGTTCGGCAAAAGAGACAGATAGAATAAGTACTAGGCTTCAAGAAATAAGTGCTGGGGTCGATTTGTTCGCTTAAACCTTTCAAGATGGTGCCCCAACATGCCTGCACTGAAATATGTAGAAGATAGATAGATAGATAGATAGATCGATGCAGGACTTGAAAACTTTTTTTATCGCAGTACTATTCACATTACATTCACGTGAGATTTCAATCCCGACACGTGTTTCTGTTGCATAAGTGTCCTAATGTCCTTTGATGTAGGATTTATGCGCATTCAGTTGGTTCAGTTGTAGTATATATTCACCCATTGTAGACGTATCTATGCAGCTTTATTCAAGGTTTTGGCCATGTGGGTGGTTGTATACATGCATTATATGTGTGTGTGTGTGTGTGCGTATGTGTAAGTATGTATATATATATATATATATATATCGCATCACAAATTTTATTTAATTTGCTTTGCGGGAAGAGCTATTCTAACAATGCGTCCTGCCCTAACTCTTCGAAACGCTTAGTTTAGAATAGGGGCAGCTGATGAAAGAAATGTTCTCTATGTGGCTTGTCTGTTTTCCTGTGTGTTCCTACCGTTGTCCGAAAAAAAGTTTGTTTTCTGTGCTTTGTTTATGTTCCAGTTTTTCATTTTGTCCACGTTTTTTTTGTGATGTCCTGTACCCAGATATGCATCTATATATACATGTAGATGTAGGTATGTACATACACGTACGTATATATGCATATACTCACATATTATTTGTATTATTATATATATATATATAATAATAGGCGCAGGAGTGGCTGTGTGGAAAGTAGCTGGCTTACCAACCACATGGTTCTGGGTTCAGTCCCACTGCGTGGCACCTTGGGCAAGTGTCTTCTACTATAGCCTTGGGCCGACCAAAGCCTTGTGAGTGGATTTGGTAGACGGAAACTGAAAGAAGCCTGTCGTATATAAGTATATATATGTATGTCTGTGTTTGTCCCCCCCCAACATCGCTTGACAACCAATGGTGGTGTGTTTACGTCTCCATAACTTAGCGGTTCGGCAAAATAGACCGATAGAATAAGTACTAGGCATCCAAAGAATAAGTCCTGGGGTCGATTTACTCGACTAAAGGCGGTGCTCCAGCATGGCCACTGTCAAATGACTGAAACAAGTAAAAGGGTAAAAGAGTAAAAGAATATATATATATACACACACACATATATATATATGCATATATATTATATAAATATATATATACGCATACATATATTATATATCTATATATACATATACACACATAGACACGTATGTATTTATATGACATATATGTGTATAGACACACACACACACACACATACATACATAGATGGATGCATGCGTGAGGGGCATTAGAAATAAACAAGGAGAGAAGTCGGTGAGGCAAAGAGAGAGAGAGAGACAGAGAGGAGAGAGAAAAATTAAACGTTTCCATAATGTGTAAAAGACATCAGTTTTTCTACATCCTTCAGTGTCCGCCAAAATACAGCTTTCATTCATTCAAGTAGTTAATGTCATCTGGTCGCCCCCCCCCCCCACCTCCCCTACTAGCTTCCCGAGCAGTGACTAAATTATTTAGCTATTCTGATGATATAACACACACACACACACGTGTATATATTAGTGACTTCTTCACTCCTACATATTTCAAATACGTTACAGTCTACGTACGTGCGTGCTTATATTGAAATATCTATCTGTGAAAGTGTAATGGGCGTGTGCTTTCGGTCGTGTGTAAGTCTAACTTTTTGACACGAAATCCCGGAGAGCCAAGTTGACATATGAAGCATTACAAAAATATATTTTGTCTCCACAAAATTAACCGAATTAACAACAATTGAAAATTTCTTGATTCATGCATACATACAAACATACATACATATGCATATGTACATACTTACATCTATACATGTATGTATGTATATATGCATATATATATATTATCTATATTATTATTATATATATATATATATATATATATATATACATGCATACCTATATTTACATACATGCATACATACATACACACACATATTGACATATATATATATATATTTATATATATATATATATATATATATATATATATATATATATATATATATATATATATATATATATGATGATGATGAAATGAATGCGTTGAACAATATACAGGGTGCATAAAGTATTTGAGGGCATATCTTTTTTGGGTCATTGCTGCATGTTTTGCTAACTCTATATAATCTTTGTTTCAGAAAATAATAATGGCAGATCCTCAGCTTGCTCAAGAAATGAAGAGGCATGCTGTTATTGTGGTTATAAAGGCTGAACATAGTGATTTAGAAATATCTCAAGTTTTAAAAGTTGCCAGATCTTTCTTCTACAAAGTTTGTAAGGAGTTAGAGACTGAATATGGAAACGTATCACCAGTATCAAAGCATAAAAAGCATTCTAAATGCTCTGAAATCATCAGAACAATTGAATTTATCCAGCAAGTTCAACAGACCATTGATTACAATCCCAGAGAGTCCATGAGGTCAATTGCAAAAGATATCCATGTGTCGGAAGGAACAGTCAGAAATGTTGTCCATGAAGACATCAGATATAAGTCTTATATGATGAGGAAAGGTCAATTTCTTAGTAAAAGCAAAAGAAAATCGCTACATCAGATCTAAAAGGCTCTTAAACAAATTAAAAAATACAGCAGAAGATTTGATTTGGTTTTTCTCAAATGAGAAAAACTTCGACTAAGATCAAAAAGTTAACAGAAGAAATGACAGATGGCTATGTGCAGACCCTTCTGAAGTTCCAAGTGTTATACATCCAAAATTTCCTGCAACTGTCATGGTTTTAGGGGTTGCCAGCAATGAAGGACATGTGATGCCTCCTTACTTCTTTCCACAAGGCCTTAGAGTTAACTCTGCCGCCCACATTGAGGTCCTGGAAATAATTGTTAAGACCTGGATAGGCAGTGAATACAATGGAAGGCCATATGTGTTTCAGGAAGACTCTCCACTATCACACATGGCTCTAGCAACACAGGAATGGATGGCTGAAAATTTTCATGATCACATAACCCCTAACATTTGGCCTCCTAATTCCCCAGATCTCAATCCATTGGACTATTATATGTGGAGCGTTGTTGAGAGAGGTCAATGAACACGTTCATAACACCAAAGATTCTTTGAAAGCAGCCATAGTCGGAGTAATGTCCACAATGAACCAGGACCACTTAATTTGAGCATGTAAATGATTTAGATCTGATATAGAAGCAGTTGATGAAGCTGAAGGTGGTTTTATTGAATAACATTATAGAAAAGAAGGTTTATTTTAATCCTCATAGTATTTTTTGATAAATAAAGTTATTATCTGTTATTATATATGTTTTTTTTTATAAACATAAATCTGTCCTCAAATATCTCATGCATCTTGTACTTTCTCTAAACTAAAACAGTTTTCTTGATTTTAGATTTGCAAATATGTTCATATTATTTTCTGAGACTGTCTTCTTTAGAATTTCATTTTCTATTGATAAAAATTGCTCAAGAATTGCCATGGACAACAGCAAATATGTATTGATAACCTTTAGAAAACTAAAGCTTCTCCCCCTCCAATGGTCACAGTTACAGATATCATAGACATTATTCATAATGCAACCCACAGATTTGGCATGGCATCCTTTGCTGCTGAATAACTCTAACGGATTCTAAAGGAAGTTTTACATCTCCAGGAAATAATTCTTCCGCAATATCTAATTCAGAGCATGATTCCAGTCATTAATTGCAGATTTTTCTTTAAAAAAATGACTTATCTGAGAAGCCAAAAGAAATTTGTGACAACAAAAGCAATAAATTTCATTGGTGCACTCTGAGTAAACAAGCCGCCTTCTAGGGAGAATGTTCACTGTTTTTAATTTTTCTATACATCATTGCCACAGAAAAACTATGTTTGTTTGTATACTTTGGAAAACTATACTGCCTTATTTATAAAAAGAGACTTGTTCAAAAGGATGTGATCAGCTTGCGCTACAAATAATTCGTTTGGACTGTGTATGGAATCGTGGTAGCTGACATTTATTTTGAGAGAGAGAGAAAGAAAGAAAGAGAGCAAGTAGATAGTCTTTCGCAAATTCGAACCGGGAATGATTAAGTTTGAAAGTCAAAACCACAGGCAAATAATATTTGGCGATGTTGACTAGAGATAACTGCCTCTAGCGATTAATATTACCATATTTGGCAAGCTGGCAGAATTGTTAGTACACCAAGAAAAAAAATTGCTTACCAGTATTTTGTCTGTCTTTACGTTCTGAGTTCAAATTTCGCTGAGGTCGAGTTTATCTTTGATCCTTTCGGAGTCGATAAAATAAGAACTTGCTGGACTTGTCCCAAAATTTCAGACATGGCTATGTGGTAAAAAGCTTGCTTCTTGATGACATGGTTCTGAGTTCAGTCCCGCTGCATGACACCTTGGATAAGTGTCTTCTACTATAGCCTCGAGCTGACCAAAGCCTTGTGAGTGGATTTGGTAGATGAAAACTGGAAGAAGCTCATTGTATATATATATATATATATATATATATATTTAAATGAAATATTCAAACACTGAGATTTGAAGTTAGGTGTCACTACTGTTCATATCATCTGTGGATAAATTCAAAATTTGATGATATCACCAGTAGTAGCATTGGTGGAACGCAGTTATGATAGCTTTAAGGAGCTATGAAATATCGTAATGATGCTTAATGAGCATCTACCTGCTAGAAATAAGAGCCAAGTCTTAAATAATCCACCGTAGCGCACCAATATAACAGAAATATAAATATATATATATGTCACATACCTACTGCCCCACCCGGTGCATTCTCTTCCTCTAACTATCGATCTTGCCACCAGACACTCCAATGTACCAATTTATGTAACTTCCCTCCTCTTTTAGGCACGACTCCAAACTGTGCAAATTTCTGGTTCACAGTTTTCTTCATCCTTCCCATGTCCAATTTTGTTCGTTTGCATGTTTACACTTTTTCATACTGTCAGGGGCATTACACCCTGCACAGACCGAGGTTCATATTCTATTCATTGTTCGCTTCAGTTGCACTCCATAAAATGTAATTTATTACATCAGAGGCCAACTTTGGGGGTATATTATTCATAGGAGAAACTGCACATCCAACTCTTTCAGTGCATAACCGACTGTAATCATCACTCAACACAATTTCTTCAGCCAGAAACCATATAATCTCCATCACCTTCATTTCATCATTATTCACTGTGCTACTTCAGTAAAGAATACATTTTCGCTCCGACAAATTATTTTCCATTCTTCTTTCTGTATCTCTCTTGAGAAAAGACAAATTATCTGAAACGTCAAAATCTCTTCCTTTCCCTTCATTTTCTTCTTTGCGTTATACACTGACTTTGTACTTTTTTGTTTCTTTGTGCATACATACATACATACATACAATGCATCCTGTGAACAAACAAAACACATACATTATGTGCAATCAATAATGATTACAATACTAACACTGCTTTTAATTCATTATTGAATTCAATCTTACACATGCATCGTCGTGGCACTTCAGCAAATAGTTTTTACACTATTTACATATAGTCATAGACTGGCAATTTGATTCGTCCCCGGTTCGATTCAGGCATGTGATGTTGATAAGCCACAAAAATGGTGAAATATTGGTATCCATCACTCCACAATTTGATGGGAGGTGAGTTGTCTCACCTGTCTATGACTTTCAGGTATTTTAACACCCAGCGTTATGAGGGAGTCTTCCCCAATCGCTATACTGCAGCAAACTGGCAAACAAACAAAACACCTATATTGAGTATGTGTAATCGATAATGTCCAAGCATGTGTATGTGTGTGTGTACATGCGTATGTATATAAGATGCATGACTCAGTGGTTAGAGCATCGGGCTCACAATCATGAGATAGTGAGTTCGATTCTTGGACCGCGTTGTGTTGTGTTCTTGAGCAAGACACTTTATTTCATATAGCTCCAGTTCACTCAACTGTAGAAATGAGTTGTGATGTCACTGGTACCATGCTGTAATCGGCCTTTGCCTTTCCCTTGGGTAACATCAGAGACATGGAGATGGGAGGCTGGTATGCATGGTGACTTGTCCCTTGAGAGTAACTTTCTGGGTGCAATCCCATGGTCATTCATGACTGAAGCAGGGACTTTACCATTTTACCCTATAATGTATATCATTATCCACAAGGGTTTTGGAGTTACAAAATTTATTTTTTATTGTATTACTGAAATGGCCTCAATTCTCAAAAGTGTTTATGTTTCAAGTTTTAAACATTCATTTTCGCTGCTTAGTTTACCTGACTTTAATATACATGCACTTTGTTGGCATATCATATAGACTTTGTTAGCATAACAGCATATCGTTTAATATCATCACTGGTTAGCGCGTGTGTTTGTGTGTAAATATATATATATTCAGGTTGAAAGGTACAGTGACTCTTGCATGTCTATCAGCAATTAATTGAATTTCATACTGAATTTCACCCATTAAATTTTTAAAAAGTTTACTCATTTAATAATCAATATTTATAGTTTTAGTCTGTCTAGGAACAGTCTCCTTTGCACAACCAGAGAGCAGTGACATCTCTATCACAAATATGCTACTGTGATTATTACCTCAGCCTTAGCAGAGGCGAAAGTATTGCTTTCAGTCGTGTTTGTTCGTCTGTGGACAAGATATCTCAAGAATTGCATTTTTAGCTCTGCCTTGAAGGAAGCTTTACTTCTTGGACTCGCGTTTTTTTTTGCGCAACGATGTTGTTAAACCTCCGTTAACAGCACCGTATGCAGGTCCTTTCCGTTTTCTTTCACGCACGGATACATTTTTCACTATAGACCTTAATAGTCATAAAGACACTACATCAGTGGATAGACTAAAAAAAAGCCTTCATAGAGAAAACTGTCTCTGTTCCCACTGCAGACAACACACACACACAACATTACAAACACGGCCCGCACACCCACCTTCACATTCCATTACTACCATTGGGATCGATCAGGTACTGGACAAGGATTCTGGATTATTGTTCTGTTTTTTTTTTTTTTACTTAATTTTTGAAAGCAGTTGGGTTCATTCTTAGTATTCTCGTTTGTGAGAGCAGTCGAGTTTATTTCAGATATTCTCATTTTAAAAATCATCTCTGGCTAATCATTGAGAGAACATTGGTGTTGCCTTGGCAGAGGTTTGCGCTCTCTGAGTGCTCTTGTTGTTGTTGTTGTTATTATTATTATTATTATTATTATTATTATTATTATCTTCTTTCTTCAATTTTGTTTCCATTTCTTCCCAAGTGTCTTCCCAATACCTAGGGCAGAGGAAATAATAATAACAATATTAATAATAATAATGATGATAATGATGATGATGATGATGATAATTTCAAATTTTGGAAGAAGGCCAGCAATTTCAGGGGAGGGGGTAAATTGATAACACCGATCCCAGTGTTCAACTGGTACTTATTTTATCGACCCCGAAAAGATGAAAAACAAAGCTGACCTCGGCGGAATTTGAATCAACAACAACAACAACAAAAACAACAACATAGCAGCTCAAGATCTAGAGTTAAAAGCAAACAATTTGAGGAAATATGTGTATAGGTAGATGTCAGCAAAATGGTGAGTGTGTGGAATTTGGGATGAAACAATGGCATGCATTGTTGCAGAATGTCCAAAATTGGCCCAGGGAGAATATAAGAAATGGAGACATGACCAAGTTGTGAAAGTTTTGCACTGGAAGCTTTGTCAGAGATGAGGATTTTAAGCTGGAAGTATCTCGTATGATCATCGGGTTGATAGAGTGCCTGAGTCGGAGAAATGCAAGATTTTATGGGATTTTCCTATTCAAATGGATAAGAAGCTAGAAAACAATAAACCAGACATAACAATAATTGACAACGAAAAGCGAAGTTACTTACTAATTGATCTATCATGTCCGTTTGATCGTAGGATTGTAAAGGAACAAGATGAAAAGTTAAATAAATGCAATCCCATAAAATTTGAAATTGCGAGAATTTGGAGTATGAAAACTGGAAAGGTTACGCCTGTAATAATTGATGCATTAAGAACCGTGTGTAAAAGTATAGAGAAATGGTTGAAGGAGATTTGAATGAAATATTCTGTAGAGTTTCTACAGAAAGTTTGCCTCTAAGGGACAGGAAAGATTATCAGAAAAGTTTTGAGTACTTGAAAGATTATTGAAAGCTTGTGGAGATATAAAGTTACAGGCAGTAACTGTTACTCACATAAATTCTATTAGGAATAAGAACAAATCTGAGTCCAATCGCACAATAATATACATACTCTATTATCTAATATATGAGTGCCTGCTTTTATCTGATTCATGAAAACTTATTGGACAACTATATGTATATATTGTTATATTTGGAGATGGTCATTTTGCCAATAAACACACGCATTATTTATTTGATCTTCACTTTAGCTTTATCATTATCATTCGTTTATTTGTCAGGATTCTTTCATCACACATTCTGTGACCTGTTCAAAGACTTTCTGTTCCTCGTTTGTATCAAGAATCATGGAAAGCAAATACATAAACGTGCGTGCGTGCGTGCGTCCGTCCGTCCGTGCGTACGTACGTACGTATGTATGTATGTAAGTAAGGTAGTTTTACGTTTCGAGCAAAGCTCTTCTCCCGAAACAGGAGACAGAGGAAAGTCCAGATAATAATGATAATAATAATGATAATAATAATAATAATAATAATAATAATAATAATAATAATAATAATAATAATAAATATAGTTTCATGACGCCCGGTCGAGCCGGACGTCTGCCATAGAGAAGTGTAAGCAAAGGCGAAATCACGTGATCTGACAGTTCTGGCGGCCGCAGTGGACAATTATCGTCTGTCACCGATATAAACACGAGTGCTTATATGCACCACAAGCACATACAAAAGGTGCTCTCGTGGTAAATAAGTCAGTATTCTGTGTTCTAACGCATCTAGTTTTAGTGCTATTTTGCTTGTTTCATGTCATTAGACTGTGACCATGCTGGGGTACCACCTTGAAGGATTTCTAGTCAAATGAATCGACATCAGCACTTATTCTTTTTAGCCTGATACTTATTCTACCGGTCTCTTTTGCCACCGCTAAGTTACAGGGGCATAAGTACACCAATACTGGTTGGGGGGGGGGGGGGTAATGGACAAACGCAGACATAAAGACACACGTACATTTTTGTCGAGCTTTTTACAGTTTCCGTCTATAAGGACTGAACACGGAACCATGTGGTTGAGAAGCAAGCTTCTTACCATACAATCTACGCCTATGTGTGTGTATGTGTATGTGTGTGTGCGCTCGCGTAATTTCTTTTCTGGTTCAAGTGGTAGTTTAATTCAACGAAGTTGTACAGCACGTGCTTATTTCCACCAAAAATTTGTAAAAATACAGGTTTGAATAATGACACAGTAAGTAATTCATGCAGAGAAAGGTAGCAATAGCAGTGTTCATAAAAATGTAAGGTTTAAGTTAAATGTGTTGTAGAAGAGCATTATACGTACGCTCTTGATGTAAAGTTCTTTTAGGTCACACATATAATGTGAGCGGAAAATATTGTTGAGATAATCGAGATAAAAGAAAGGAAATCAACATACATGATTAAGTAACCTGGCGGAATCACAATACGGCAAATCGATGTTTCGTTCAACTGAAATGTATATTGTATTAAAACTAGTTGAAACAAGAGTAGACAGCGATCGATTCTGTCGGTTTCTGTTCTGGTTGCGATCGCTCTCTCTCTCTCTCTCTCTCTCTCTCTCTGTCAAATGTATATATATATATCTATGTGTGTGTGTACGTTTTGAATTCTCGATTATATAGCCAGTGAATGACTGGGCTGAGAAGTACTGCTCTCTCATTGGGACAATAAACCGTTAAAAGCGCTGAACGAATAATCTTTCACCTCATTGCATGAGGGTCACTACACGCACGTACATATTACATGCTCTAGATATGCAAACTGAGTGAAAATGTACTCAGTATATACTGAAGGTGTACATGTGTGTGTCTGTGTGCGCGCTGTACCCAGATATGCACCTATATATACAGGTAGACGTAGGTATGCACATACCTGTACGTATATATCCATATACTCATTTATTATTTGTTATATATATATATATATATATATATATATATATATATATACTAGCAGAGACACCCGGCGTTGCTCGGGATTAAAATGGCATAGTTTGTATATAATATATTATAGTTATGTTGAAACAGGTGATATGGGAAAGTGCAGCACTGACAACAAAACATTTGTGGAGTAAATGATGGGCTAATTCGGCTATACATAAATACACACACATATACACACACATGCACACACGCATGCACGCACATATATGCATGCATGTATGTATATAACTGCCAATTTATATTATCGTACAATTTCATCTTGAAAATCCTTCCAAGATTTGAAAGGTAGAAAGTGAAGTATATTTTTCTATTCAGCTATGCCTGATGATTGTTCGGTTATCTTTCCATACTTGGAAGGTTCATCAACATGAAACCGTTCGGTAACATGAATACGAGTGCCTGACTTTTCCGACATCTGAAAATTCATTGGACAACGCACCCCCCCCCCACACACACACATGTATGTATGCATGCATAGTAGTTTAGCTACATGACTCGTTCATTAGACTTTTGGTTCTCAACTCTGCGCATTCTTAGATTTTGGTTTCTTTGATAATGAAATAGAAAAGTACTGCCAAACAGAATTGAAACGAACGTGAAGAAAATATAATCGATGGTAGTGAGTAAGAAACAATGGTCGCCAAAAATAATAAATCTGGGATATGTGCAATCAGAAAACGGGAAATGTGAAGTAGAAATCAAAAGACGTATTGCGATAGCTAGAAAGTCATTTGAAAAAATATTAAACATACTGACATCAAAACAGCATTAATATCGAAACCAGAAGAAAGATTATTAAAGCATTATATACCGTCCATTCTACAATATGGAGCGGAAACTTAGACATTAACAAAAATACTATCAGATGTGTGCATATAGAAACTTTTTGAGAATAACAGACGTAACACAAAAACCAATGACGAAATACTAAGAACGGTAAAAACTAAGAATATATTAATAGACACTATTGAAGAGAAGAAACAAAAATGTTTTCGAAAGAATAGATTAAAGAGACTGTTAGCAGAAGGCAAAATGAATGGGAAAAGAGTGAGAGAAAAACTAACAATTACATGGATGGATAGTATTAAAAAATTTGGACAGATTTAAAATACAGTAAATATATAAGGATAATACAATCCTCGGTAGTCAACCTACTGAGAGTGGATCAAATCTGATGATGGCAGTGATGTATGTATGTATGTATGTATGTCACACCGTAGGCAGTCCAGTATGAATACTAAAAGGTTACTAACGAGAGTTACGCGATCTCTGAAGATTTGACAAAGCAATCTGCTCAGAAGGTTTTCCTTAAACACAATTTTTCAGTGTTAATAAATCTCGCGTAAGATGACGTAAATAAGTATTTTATAAACAAACTCTCTTGTTTTATTTCGCTTTGTGTGTGTGCGTGTGCGTGTGTGTGTGTGTGTGTGTGTGCGTGTGTGTGTGTGTGTGTGTGTGTGTGTGTGTGTGTGTGTGAAGAGAGGGTTTAAGGGCTCAGTATAGTTCTTGCTTGAGGTTTTCTGTAACTGTAGTATCCGTGAACTTCTTAGAGAAATATTTGGTTGATGTATTGTTGGTGCACTGTGTTGATGGCTGGTGCATAGTTTGAAACGGTCTCTGTTTCAATCGCATAATACGAAGACTTGTTGTCATATTCAATTGAAGTGTATATACTGGAATGTACATACAGAAAGAGGCAACCTAATCATACTGCTGCTGCAATCTACTTGAGATGGAGAGAGGGTGTTGTTTAGATCGCAAGCTGACATTCAATACAAATATAAACACGGTCGTCAAACGCTACTCCAGTCATGTGCTATAAAGCAACCTTTTTCATTCGGTCATACACGCCGCTGACACATGGAATGAACTGGCCTTTAGCAAAAGCACTCGAAGATTGAAGAGCAGATGGAGAAAGAGTGTCGATTCAATTTTTGCTGTCAATTCATTTACTTCGACCTTAAAATTACATGTTTTGATGTAAACAGTGAAAGCAGGGAATAATACACGGGCAATCCTTCGATATTAGTACACGACGTCATTCACCCACACACCTTCCTTTATGACAGACAAATAGGCTAGACTGAAAAAGTGGATGAATGATGTCGTCTTCTCAGACCAACACTCTGTCGACCAATATCGAAGGAATGCCTAATACACGTTTAGCAGAGGATCCTTGACAAAATACTATCTTCGTCGGGGCGTCTGTTCCCTTGTGGTTCTTATAATTGAAACGAACAATATCAACAATATTTAAAATAGAATTTCTATAAAAATAGAGTTTCTGAGAATTATGTAAGTTCAAGGCCAGTAATTTTAAGAAGTGGGGTTAACCGATGACATCGACTCCAGTACTCGACTGGTACTGTTGCTTTGGTTGTTGTGTCGGCTGGTCTGCGGCGATGATTGGTTGAATTGAATGAAAATGTCTTCTCTTCAGCTGCGTGAAGTAACTGAACAAAACTCGCAAACATCTAACAGATTTTATTATCGCACATAATGTCAAACTGCATTGGTCTTTTACAAATAACAACAGCAATAATTACATACTGGGAGAGATATACTGCTTAGGGTTCACAGCAGGGTACTCATACAGCAACATGTGGCTTGCTCAACATAACTAGAAACAATTGTGCTACGTTCGTGGCGACGGTGGTTCTTGACATCTGTCTGAGCCGTTTGCGTGGGTCGTCTGGTGTAGCAAGAGTGGAGACATATATCGCACAGCTGCTTCAACATGCTGCAATTAATTACCGCCGAAAGCAACCTTTTATAGAGCACAAGAAGTAGATGCTAGAAGATTGAATCACGCGATGGCTTGACGCTGATTGGTTATTTAATTGACCGATTACGTGAAACTATTGTGGTTTGCTCGTTATGTTTGACCGCGTATCTAGAGATTCAGATTCGAATTCCCACTACTGCACCTTTATACTCTATCGACCCTGAAAGGATGAAAGATAAAATTGACCTCGACGGTATTTGAAACCAGAATGTGAAGAGCCAGAAAAAATACCGCATGGCATTTTGTCCAACGCTCTAATGATTCTACGAAATAAATGAACAACAGTTAGCCGACTAGACAAGAGCAATAAGAGTAAAAGGGCGGTTAACAGACATAGAAATTGAAGATTTAAAAAGGAAAGCAGAAAATAGAAATAATACTCACCAACAGATACATTGCCCAGTGAGAACAGAGAAATGAATGGCGGCAGTGAAGACGTAGAACAGAGTGTAAATGTAAATGCATTCTCAGCAAATGAAGCAGAAGTAATAGGAAGAGCTATGGCACAAGAATACGATGATGGCCGACAAGATATAGGGAGGATGCTGAGCCGATATATTAGGGAAGACCATGATCAAGCACCCAGCAATCTGAGGTACTTTGATCAACGCAAGTTCAAAGTTGAAACCGAAAAGATAGATTCGGTCCTTGGGCTATTCCAGATGAGAAATATAACTGAAACTAACAAGATTATTTGGGCTGCAGCTATGGTTGCTGCAGATTGAGTTGGATACAAAAGAAAAGAACAAACAGAACGTAAAGAACCATTCTGGCGTAGACGAATTTGTGAGAAACAAAGTTAAAAAGACATTTAGAACAAGTTGATAGATTGAGTAAAGGAGAATTGCAGAACGAAAGCATAAGAGTAATGCTGGAAAGAACATATAAAGAACAAAGAGATAAAGGGTATGATTTGATATTGGAAGAATTGAAACAAAGAGTAGTAGTAATCAAAGCAAAACTGGAAAGATATGACGATAAAACAAAACAATTCAGGCAAAACAGATTGTTTGAAGTACATCAGAAGAAACTGTTTCAGGAACTAGAAGGGCAATTACACGTAACAATGATACCAGATGCAGAGGAAAGTAGGGCATTCTGGAGAGGGATCTGGGACCAACCTGGAGAGCATAATGATGAAGCAGAGTGGCTGCATGGAATCCAAGATAGGTTAAGAAATATAGAAGGTCTTAATGAGATACCTAGCCCAAAGTAAGGAAACCTTGCTAGTGACAGGAACGAGGGAGTACTGAAATTAGAGAAAAGATAACTACAGAAATGATAAAAAAGCAATTTTAAAAAATTGCCAAATTGGAAGAGCTTTCCAGAACAGAAGACATATGGTTGCCAAGTGGTGAAATGATGAAGGCAATTCAACCTCACTCGGGCTATAAATACTTGGGAATACTTGAGGCAGATGGAATCAAACACAATGACATGAAGGAAGAGACAAAAAGAGAGTACCTGCGGCGAGTGAGAAAAATATTGGTTTCAAAGCTAAATACCATAAAACTTAATTTCGGCAATAAACTCGTGCACAGTCGCAGTAGTTCGGTATGGCGCTGGATAGAGGAGGAACTAAAGAAGAATGTGGATAGAGGAGGAACTAAAGAAGAATGTTTCTAACGATGCATGGAGTCTATCATCCACGCGCAGATACTGATTGTCTATACGTGAAGTGAGCAAATGGAGGAAGAGGACTGATAAATGTGGAAGACTGCGTGCGTATCGAACTCGAGACCTTAATGAGATACCTAGCCCAAAGTAAGGAAACCTTGCTAGTGACAGTTAGGAACGAGGGAGTACTGAAATCAGAGAAGAAAAAAGGAGAAACAGAGGAAGAAGTGCAAAAAGGACATGAAGAAGAATTACGCAAGGGACTACAAAATCAATTCCATGCAACCACAACAAAAGCATGGTACTGTAGGCTGCAGGTAGCAAACCTGCTACGCATGTAAGACTCCAGGAGCTCCAACAAAACAATGATAAAGAGAAATAACAACAACAACAACAACAACAACAATAGTGATGATGATTTCAAGATTTGACACAAGGGCAGCATGTTCGGAGGAGAGTGTATGTCGACTACATCGGCCCCAGTGCCTAACTGGTACTTTCTTTATCGATCCTGAAAGGATGAAAGGCAAAGTCGACCTCGGCATTTTGTCCGGCGAGGTAACGGTTCTGCCAACAAT
>NC_142941.1:59945453-59950453 GCF_046866305.1 Octopus bimaculoides
ATTGAGTAAACCTATCAATAATGAACCTATAATGATTACTGGAAACAGATGTAAGTCAAATTTACTACAATAAAGAAAAATATATAATGACCATTATTTATGCCTTGTGTTATATATATATATATATATATATATATATATATTATGATTGACCGTTGACTGAACACTATTCAATTTTTTTTCTCCGTGTTTTTCTCCTTGCCTCCGTATTCTTTCTGTTGAAGAGCGTAGCTCGAAACGTCAAAGACTTTCCATATTCCCGAGCGTCATACTAATATATACTTTTGTTATTTACACCACCTGTCCTCGTCTGTTGTTATTATTTGTATATTCTCCCATATATATATATATATATATATATATATATATATATTTGAACCACTCAAATGTAGAAGTGATATATCTCAACTTTGCAAAGGCCTTTGATAAAGTCGATCATGGAATCATATGTCACAAACTGCGTGATCTCGGCATAGTTGGAAAATTGGGAGAATGGCTTCATGACTTTCTGAAGGATAGAAGTCAGGTGGTAGTAGCCAATGGGGCCACCTCCAATGACACGAAAATAGTGAGCGGTGTTCTGCAAGGCACTGTTTTGGGACCACTACTGTTCATAATGGCCCTCTCAGACATGCCCTCAGCCACACAGAGAGTCTCGATCACAAGTTATGCAGATGATACAAAAGTCTCACAGGTAATACAGAACCCTGAAGATGCTATGCACCTGCAATGTGAGCTGGATGAAATATACAAGTGGGTTGAAAAGAATAACATGCAGTTTAATGCTGAAAAGTTTCAAGCCTTGTACTATCAGCATGCAAAACTAAATGCAGTACCTATTAAATACACTGGACCTGGAGGGACTGCAATTCTAGAGGCACAATCAGTGTGAGACCTGGGCATTTACATGAGTAATAATGCATCCTTTCATGTTCATGTTGCTAAATTGTCAATGAAATGCAGGCGACTGACCGGATGGATTCTTAGAACTTTTAGAACAAGAGATCAGGAAACCATGATGGTCCTCTGGAGGACACTTGTTCTAAGCCACTTTGACTATTGCTCTCAGCTATGGTCACCAACCAGTATCAAATTAATCTCAGAACTTGAGGCAATCCAACGAAGCTACACAAAGAAGATAGCCTCTATGCAGCATATAAGCTATTGGGAAAGACTCAAGAGATTAAGACTCTATTCCTTAGAGCATAGGCGAGAGAGATATGCCATCTAATCCATGCCAGTATAGAAAGTGGACAGTTGGTTGTACTATGGCACATCAAAAAAAGTAGTCAAAAGTGTTTAAACAGTTCATAGAATATGCACAGAAAGTGAACAGTGAATGAGTCGTTTACAAAAAAAAAAAAATCATCTACCAAATTTCATTGGTTAATCTAAAGCTATATAAGTAGGCATTTGCTCATGATGCCATAATGTGGGATTGGATTTTAAACCATATGATTCCAAAGAGAACTGTTCACTTAGCCACACAGCTATGCCTGCATCCAGAGGCATAGCCTCCAAAGTTAGTGTGAGTGAACACATAAAAAAAAAAAGATGCTGTGATACATACCAAACAATTTTTATCTAATTGATTATACATTTTATAGAAGACACCAATTTTGAAAACTGTGCTTGGGGGGGGGGGGCAGTAACTCCCCCTGTTTCCCTATTAGTTATGCCACTGCCTGCACCCTTCTTATATAAAATTAGTTCATATGCTATGGGCTGTAGTTTATAATTTTGCTCAAATGCTCATTCCAAAATTCATGGTTTATGCGCTTTGTTCTGAATGTTGGAAGGCTATGCCTCACTGATATGGTTAGAATAAAACTGAAACAAATACTGGAGTTGTCATGCATATTTGGCAGAAAAATTAAAATAATTTCAGTGATTTGACTTAATTTTGTTTCTCCAACCCCATTGCATAATTATCTATAATTACATTTTTAATGCTTTTTTCTCTTCATTATATATGTTAACACCAACTTAACTATTGATTTTCATATGGATGGCATCATTGAATCATTCATTCTCTGAAACAATTGTATTCCTCTATGCCCACCATTATATAATATTGTATATCTACTTAGCGGTTCTTTCATCTCAATTCAGCATGTATGATGAAATCTAAGCTTTGCTAATGAATAATTTTCATCAGTGACTAATATTGTTCAAACAGCGTAGTTAGCTTTTTAATGACACCTACAACCCTTGCATTAAACATGTGAGCACTAATTTATCTAGTGATACATATATATATATAAATACATACATACATGCATGCATGCATGCATACATATAGTTATGTGACAGTCATAATTCTAACTGTAAGAAGCTCATAATATCATATCAAAACTAATCAAAATTGCAATCTTTCTGATATTTAGCTGCATCTTCAAGTTCTTTTTAATTGGTTACACCTCACATAATATAATGTAAAATATGAATCTCTTTTGTTCATTATTCTTTAAATCTTAGATAAGCACAAAAGTTCCAGAAACAGGAAAAGTATTATTAATTTAGTTATGATTTCTATATAATTTTGCTTACTTTTGTAAGAGTTTGCTGTTGAGTTTTGTAGTCTTCCTTCAAGTTTAAACCAAGCCCAAACAAAACTTGCTTAGGAAGTCTTTCATCATATATACATACATATATGCACACGCACACACACACATATGTATATGTATCACCATCATCATCATTTAACATTTATTGTCCATGCTGGCATGGGTTTGACGGTTTGACCAGGGCTTGCAAGCTGGAAGGCTGCACCATATATATATATATATATATATATAGTTCAAATTTACAGAAAATAAAAGATGAAGACAGGAGAGGGAACAACAAGCAGGTGTATTAGTTTGACATTTGAGAAGAATGGAAAAGCCGTTGATGTTTTGAGCCTATGCTCTTTGACAGGAAGGGTTGAGAGAAAAAAAAAATGGAGAGAGAATGGAAAAAAAACAGAGAGAGAATAAAATGTGTAGGGATTAATGATTCAACTTTTGTTTTTACATCCATTTTCCATGGTGCTATATGTTTGATGAATATATTATTAGAAGAGTGCTTTACAGTCAAATGCTTTTCCTGTAGCTAACCCTTTCCTGTTTTTCAAATTAGAGATCTTTTATTTCACATGTCTTTGAAGGTACAAAGAGTGCAGACAATTTATTGACAAGAAAAATAATCACAAACCACCTCATAGTAATCAACTTTTATAGAGTGCAATGTAAACACACACACACACACACACACACACACACACACACACACACACACACACTTTTACACATCCATCCATCCATCTATCTAGCAATCATCATCATTGTTGTCGTTTTAATGTCCACCTTATGATGCTTGCATCAATCAGACAGAATTCATTGAGACAGATTTGCTCTGCCGTCTGCTTTAGAATGGTTTCTATGTTTGGGTACCCTTCTTAATGCCAACCACTTTACAGAATGTACTCGATGCCTTTTCCTTGGCACCAGCAACAGTAAAATCACAAAGTAATTTGCAGGACAAGACCCTTCAACTGATGAGGAGGAGTAGTATTAAGGGACAGAAAAGACATCTTTCATTAGAAGAGAAACATGGCTATATCTGATGGGGAGGGAGAGAGAGAGAGAGAGAGAGAGAGGTAGGTGAGAGAGAGGTAGGTGAGAGAGAGGTGGTGTATATAGTGAAGTGGACCACGCATTGGAGAGGGTGGGTAGGTGGGTGAGTTCACAAGATTTGGAGAGGGTGAGTAGGTGAGAAAGTTTGTAAGGATTCTCATTATTCATTGTTTACATACAAGAATGACTTTTATGTATTTGTTGCGTAATATTCCCATGCAAAAATATCTGGTTACTACAACCTTGCAATTGCTGAAAGCCTACTTGTTCACCCCTTTGTATATATATTTTTTTCCAAAACTGTCTTTATCCTTTTCAGGATAATCATACAGAATATTTCCAATATTGTGCTTTGTAGGATTACACCCCTCCGATTGCTACACTCTTTGAATTTCTACATTTTCCGTATCCTAATCACTATGCCAACTTTCTAATCTTCAGGTATCTGTTCAATATTCCATATATTATGAAACAACTTCAATAATGTTCTTGCAGTCATGTGCTTATCTGCTTTCTTCTTTTTTTTTAACTTATTTTTTTTTAAACATTTCTTTTGCATTTCCATCTAATTCAGGAGCCTTTCTGTTTTTTAATTGCTCAATAAAGCTTGCAATTTCTTCAACAGACATTTCATGTACAGCCACATCCAGCTCCTCTGTGCTTCAGGAATTATCAGAGCATTTCTTCCATTAAATGCCTTGTTCATGATTGTATTAAAATGTTCTTTCTATCTTTCTTGAATGTATATATCAGATATTATTAGTTTCCCATCAATACTAAATGCAGGTACTCTTTTTGATCTTTTCACTTTGCCTGTAATCTCGTTTATTATTTCATAAGCTTTTCTGATTTCTCTACCACAATGAGTAAGTTATCTACTTCATCAGCTTTCACATTCAAGAATTTTCTTTTATCTTTTCTTAAACACCTTTTCATCCCTTTTGAGATTCCAATATTTAGCTATTTCCATTTCAAGGTCCATCTTGTTTTCTCTCTCTCTCTCTCTCTCTCTCTCTCTCTCCCTTTCTTCCTCCCTTTCTCTTCCCCCCTCCCTCTCTAACTTTTAACAATTCGTTTTTGTTCCTTTCGTGCCTCATTAACTTCCTATGTTTCATCCCCAAATCCAAAATCCATTTCCTCCTATTTATCTTTCTTCTACTCAGAACACCTTTGGCTATATTCTTCCATGCGCCATTGATTTCTACATGGTCTCCATCTATAGCTTCAGGTACCACTTATTGATTTCAACATTCAATTACAAATTCATCTTTAATTCTATCATCTTTCAACTTTTTTGTATCAAATCCAGTAATCCCTTCCTTAATTTCCTTATCCTTAACTTTAACTGAATTGTCCCTCTTACTAACATATGATCATTTCCAA
>NC_142941.1:59957953-59967953 GCF_046866305.1 Octopus bimaculoides
CTTATCTAGTCCAACCTGTCTACCTTCTCCCTCTCCAGACTACAAACCTTGTAATAATTCCTTCCCATCATCAGCATCATCATCATCATCATGGTGGTGGTGGTGAGGTAGCAAGAGCATTAGAATATCAGAGAAGTTGCTTAGCAGCATTTTCTTTAGCTCTTTACTTTCTGAATTCAAATTCTGCCAAGATCAACTTTGCCTTTCATCCTTTCAGGGTTCATAAAATAAGTGCTAGTTGAATACTGGAGTTGATGTATTTGACTAGCTCCCTCCCTGAAAATTTCAAGCCTTGTGCCAATGGCAGAAAGTATTTTTATTAGTATTAAATGTTAAGGTGGTGAACTGGCAGTCATAAGATAAGCATATCACACAAAACACTTAGCAACATTTCTTCTGGCTGTTTACATTCTGAATTCAAATTCTGTCAAGGTTGACTTTGCCTTTCATCTTTTTGGAATAGATAAAATAAATACCAATCAAATACCGGGGTTGATGTAATCAACTTCCCCCTCCCTTCAAAACTGCTGGTCCTGTGCCAAAATTTGAAACCATTATTGTTATTATGTTAGTGAGCCGGTAGGATCATTAGATCATTGGGAAATCGTCTTCTGCTTTTAACCACAACAATTCTGTGAGTCAGGAGTGAAGAGAGAGAAGAAAGGGAGAGAGAGAGAGAGAGAGAGAGAGAGAGAGAGAGAGAGAGAGAGAGAGAGAGAGAGAGAGAGAGAAAGAGAGAATGTGTTCAATCTATCTCATTTGTGTAAATTTCTGGTGGGGACAGAACCAACTTAAGGCATGAGCACACTAAGCAGTTTCCCAGGGGCTTCATAGATTTAAGGGACCAATTCTGATCTACATATGTTGTTGCTCACTGTCAATAAATAAATTCTGTAAGGGCTAGTACATGGATTTGCCTGGAAGGGGCTATAATGCTATTAAGATGCGAGGGTGAGAGAGTATTATTTTTTTAATATCCAAAAGAGAAGCAGTATCCATTGACCTTTGCTTCCCAGGTCAGTGAAGTTGATGTTTAGCTTCAAATTATCTGGCAGCAGCAGTAGTTATGATTTCTGATTTAAGTACAAAGCGGGGGAAACACAAGCAATAAAAGTAAGCAATAAAAGATCCCTTTGTCGCCATCTTTGAATTGACACGAGTGGAGGGCTGGGGAATCAATCTAATTGACAATACTCCTTCCTCTCTAAATTTTATGGCCCTCTCTCTTACATATCATTACGTGTCTAATACATTGTAAGGATATGAACCCCAATCACAAGATATTCTGACAGGGATCAAGAGCAAGCCATCACAGTTTCACGGGACTGGCATACAAATCAACCAATCAGCATGAAGCTGTGGCATAATATGGCTTCTCAGATGATCTAAAATTCATCCTCTTTTCACCTTATAAAAACTGTTTGGCGCCTAACTCAGCCAGACAACCTCGGCAGACTGCTAAGACCAGACGGCCTTGGACATGCACGTTGACCACTTTGAGCACTCACAGAAAGCAGACTAAACCACCTTGAGCATTCAGACAGACCACCTTGAACAAGAAATGACTTCCATGCTTCAACAATTCTGAGCATAAAAAATTGTTTCTGAAAGTCATGAGTGCTATGTTGTTTTTTGATTTTGTAAGCATGTCCATGAGTGTTAGACATATGGAATTCAGAAAAGTGTCCAAGGTTGTTGTTGGAAAGATGGTGGATAATTGGGAAGGGGGGGGGGGCTACACAGTCTCTTACCAGACGTTGGAGCTTTAATATGTCCATGCTCAAGGAAGCAAGACATTCAGTGTATGGTAGATGCTTGACAGTGGGTATTTGTATGGTTGCATGCTTCTGAATAGTTTCCAGTAGATTGATATGCTGAACAAGATATGGGTTGCAGAAAGGTAATGCAGACTCTAAGCATCTACATCTGAAAGAAAGAGAGTTTATGGAATCATTTGGTGACCCCATCAACTCCCTTCTAATGGTTGAAGGATGCTCCCCACTTCACTATCAAACAACTGTGCGCAGCCTTATTATAGTGTTTGTCCTGTATACATGAGTCATATATATATATATATGTATATATTTCTGTAAAGCTTTAAATAACTCAAATTGAAACAGTTGCCTTTCTGGGGGTGCTTCCACCCCCTACCATATTCTTTAATAACAAATTTATTGGTTCAATAATAATTCTTTAAATAAAATTATTATGTAAACAGTCGAGAAAAAGAAAAAAGGAAACAAAGAAAAAGAAAATGTTATGGAGCAGGCAGATGGAAGTAATGTCACAGCAGTATCTACATGCACAGCATGTCAATTTGAAACTTTATTTTTGTGAGGATTTGAAAATACATATATATATATATATATATATACACCCTCATCATATATAAATGAAAAAAAAAAGAAAAATAATTCAAAACAAACACCAAAAAAAGATTTTCAAAAAAAAGAGATAAACAGGAGTTAGGGAACAGGTGACAGGTTCTTCATAAGAAAAAGAAAAATCAGAACCCCAGGAATATTCACAGGAAGCTACATTAGTTTTTGTCTGCAAGATTGTATATGAAACTCCTTTTGATATGTTGAGAAACAGATCGTTGTTGTTGTTGTTCTAGTAGTAATAACAACAAAAGTTTCTTTAATAAATTTTTTAAAAACAATAAGAAATGAACGCAAAATGGAATATTGTATTGTACCAAGAGACCAAAGGAAATTTTGGTGGAGTCTTACAAGCATGAGAAACGACAGGTGGAATTCTGTTAGATTTTTTTTTAAGGAAAGTTTACTTCTGTCCCTTCTCTTACCTAATTAAAAAGAAAAAAAAATACTAAGTGGGTTTGAAACAATTTCTTTTGGTTGTCTGAAGAAATTCTCAGATACCAAGATGTCGGCTTGAAAAAAAACAGAACATGAAACCAAGGAAACACACACACACACACACTGAATCGGCCATTATTCTCATGTCATTTATATTATATAGACAGATACAGAAAACTTAAATAGGAAGCAACTTTGCAGATTATTGTTATTTATTTATTTATTTATTTATTTATTCAGTAATCCTTTTGTTACAAATTTTCTGTTGAAATACACTGCTTTTTGTTTCAATTAAGTTTGAAAATAATACTCTTTACTCTTTTACTTGTTTCAGTCATTTGACTTTAGTCGAGCAAATCGACCCCAGGACTTATTCTTTGGAAGTCTAGTACTTATTCTATCGGCCTCTTTTGCCGAACCGCTAAGTTACGGGGACGTAAACACACCAGCATCGGTTGTCAAGCGATGTGGGGGGGACAAATACAGACACACAAACATATACACACACATACATATACATGACGGGCTTCTTTCAGTTTCCGTCTGCCAAATCCACTCACAAGGCTTTGGTCGGCCCGAGGCTATAGTAGAAGACACTTGCCCAAGGTGCCATGCAGTGGGACTGAACCCAGAACTATGTGGTTGGTAAGCAAGCTTCTTACCACACAGCCTTCTTACCACTCCTGCGCCAATGAAAAATTTTGTAAAATAATTTTTTCATTATTTAGTTGGTGCTCGGAGAACATACATCAAATTGAAATTTTGATGGAAGGTTTCAATTTAAATCACTTTAAATAAGGAAGTATCAAAAACTAGGGGCAGCCTCAGGTGGGTTGGTATGAAAAAGTTAAAATTAATTAAAATGTTTTTTTTAAAAGAGTTTTAAAAAATGGTTGAGACCCACTGCTGTAGTTAATCAATGACATGCTAGAAATAGCAGCCAAATCCCACTCAAATCTAACTCTGCTATCTTAAAGCAAAAAGGCAGGATGATGAAGTCTCGAATGCTTTGATTACAAACCTAATAAATAGTAACTTACTAAAAGTTTTTGATTGAGATAAAAAGCCTGCAATTTTGAAGGAAGTGGTTAGTCAACTCCATCTCATCCAGAACTTGACTAGCACTTTCCCAATCCTGAGAAGATGAAAGGCCAAGTTGACCCTGGTGAGATTTAAACATGGAATGTAAAGAGCTGGGAAATAACACCTTTATAATAAAACCAGAGATGAATATGATCAACAGTACTTCCTGTTCTCTAATTTATACTATAAATGGTCAAGTTATCCATACAAGACTGTATTCTTAATGTAACCCTTAAGTAAAAATCAATGTAACAAACTGTAATGAAGCTGGCTCTTTGAATGACAAGTACAGACCATTCAATACAGCCTCTCATGCAGTTTTCTTTTACCTAATTTAACACAAATCTTTCTTTTACATGTTTCAGTCATTGGACTGCGGCCATGCCGGGGTTTTGTCATGAAAGCCTTAGTTGAACAAATTGGGTTCAGTACACATAGTTTTTTTTTTTTATCTGATACTTATTCCATTGGTCTATTTTGATGAACAGCTTAGTTACAGGGATGTACACAAATCAACACTGATTGTCAAGTGTCAGGGGGACAAATACAAATGCACACTATATGTATATAAGTTTGTTTGTTATGACCAGTCGGAGAGATCATTGGTTTCAAACCTTTAAAACTCTTAGTGAAGCCAAAGGTCACTTTCTGACCAGCCATAACAAACAACCTAAGTATTACAGCTCTAAAGTTTTTGAGTGTGCTGCTTTTCAGATTTATGAACTACTGGCATATATATATATATATATATATATACGTGTGTGTGTGTGTATTCTTATTTGTGCATTAAGGCTACCATTGGTTTCATGTTAAGAAAAATACGGAGGCAAACACCATTCCTCCATGTGATCAGCTTGAAAAGTTGTTAGCATATTAAAATATTTTTTTAACCTGAAACCAACGATAGCCTTAATACCCAAATAAAAAATACACACACACACACACACAAATCTATCCATCAATGCGGTGTTGAGCACTTATTCTCGTTGTTCAACATTTATGTATGTATATATATATATATATATATATACACATATACATACATAAACACACACACGATGGGCTTCACACAGTTTCCATCAACTAAATTTACTCACAAGGTATTGCCGTGCCACTGAACCGAAAACCATTTGGTTGCATAGTGAGCTTCTCAACCACACAGCCATGTTTGCATCTATACATAGATGTATATGAAAATATTTCTGGTTTAAAACAATTTGGGGTTTATACAAAAATTTGCTTGAATTTCTTTAGCTCTGGTGCATCTAAAAATCATCAATCAATATGTTTGGTGGCTTAATCTGGCAATTAGTGTTTGAGATATATGCTTGCGTATGTAATATAATATAATATAATATAAACTCTTTTTTAAGAAGTTTGAATGCAAATGAAGCTATAAATAAATGATAGCTCATAAATATACCCATTAACTGGAAGGGGTGTATTTACCTGATATTTTACAAGCTATTATTTATTCATGGCTTCATTTACATGTGATCTTAAAAAAAAGACATATTTTTAAACTTCTCAATGCTTCAACAAAATCACATGCACACACACAGATGTGCACACACATACATGTGCACACACACACATAAACACATACTTGTACATGTACACAAAGATATGGAAGAAAAAGTAGGAAGCAATACCATTCATGTGTTGCCAAGTGTATTGGCAAAGGGTGGGATGTTCAAAGAGGCACTTAAAATGAAGTTCAGGAATTAAGACATTAAGAATTTATATACCTGCACTATAACAATGTCAAAATAATAATTTCTAACATAGGTACACAACCAGAAATTTGGGAAGAGGGAGCAGGTGATTATATTGACCCCAGTCAAGTACTTCATTTTTGTCAATCCTCACCCTGGAAGGGTACCAGTTGATCACTGGGGGTCAATATAATCAAATTCCTCCCATCCCTGAAATTGCTGGCCTTGTGCCAAAATTTGAAATCATGATCATCATTATTATTATTATTATTATTATACTAATAAAATACCATTCAAGTCTTAGGAGTGATTATTTGACCCATTCACTTTCTCCAAATTTCTGACCTTGTACCCACATTAGAAATATAGTTATTGCTTTTTGACTGTACTATGTTTTTCTACTGCTTTGTAGTTTGAAACCAAATTGTTGATAGTTTGCTTCTTTTAGGGATTAAACATTAAAAATTTTTTTTTTTTTTTGTGTTTCGTCTTTTGGGGCTGACCTCAGCTGCAAGTGTTAGGTCAGTTTGTTTCTCACTTCACTGGGGCCATACCTCTTATCAAAAAAACAAAAATGGTTTCACAAATAAAGTGATGATAATAAATAAAAGAAAATAAACAATAATATAAACATTGTTGCTCTCCAACAAATTTATGGTCAAGCCAGTGGCAGTTGATCCCTGTGGCGTTCTTAGCCCCTGGACAATATCTCTGTTCACCACTATCAGGCCGGAGATTGCTATCTGCAAGTGTAAGCTCTGTGAGTCAGAGTGGCTGTTTCAGCACATCTCCCTCACTATCTTTTGGGGCAACACCTTTACACCTTTTCCATTTTGTCTGCTGATTCCATGAGAAATGTTTCCATATTGTGAGAGGTAAGATTCTTTGCTAATCCTTCTATTTACATATACACACACACACCATACAAAGATCAATGCATTCACTAAAGTAAAAACAGATGGCATCATGTTTGAAAGCTGAACAACAAGAGAGGAAGGTGGGAATACATAGAAGCAGCAGGGGGGGGGGTGAAATTGCTTACCTTTACTCCTTTCATTGAGGAAAACATCGATGTATCCCAATCAGCAATGACACTTCCATCACCACTACCACCACTGCTGTCACACAGATGCTCTTGAGAAAAAAAAAAAAAGGAGCAACAGTAATAACCACCACCCAATTGCCAAGCAACAGCAACAACAACCAAAAGTGAGGAGAAAACTATCATTATCATTATCATCATCATTGCTGCCATCACTATAAGCTCAACAAATTGGTCAAATACTACAACACTAAGCAATACAATCACCACTGTTTCCCCTGTGATAACTAGCAATGTCACCTCTGAAGCCAGCAGCAACAACAAAAACACCAGACGCTATAGCATAGCAGCTGTTCATTTGTGAGTGTAACAAGAGTCACAGGTGACTGGAGAGGGCAAGAACCTTTTGGAGACCTTTCTCAGTTGAGAAGACAATATTATACAAATGTCACCATGTGACTTCTTACTCCTTTTATTTTGTCTAATATGGTAATATTCAGGATAGGTTGTACAAAATGCATGCAACCCAGGGTTGACTTCAAAGTAAGGTCATTTGCTCAATGATCTAAGGTTAGTAGATATAGATACGGCAGCTGTCAGTGAGACTGAGATTTCCAGGACACATGCACTTGCATCAATCTTCAACGATTATGAAATGTACACATCTTTCATTTAGCACAGATCAGGTGGTGAGGTGGCAATGTTGTTTCACAAAAGTTTGGGACTCAAAGTATGAACAATCTTCCTGGACCCAAACAGAAACTTGGTACTGGATGTGAACAGCAGTGATGGTGGTACAGTGCCTTCAGGCTATTGGCTATTTATGCCCTGACTGGAGTAGGGCGGTCAAATTTTTTCAGGTAACTAAGAACGTTCTTCGTGATGTTCCACTCTTCAACAGAAAATGAATTCCTTTTAAATGTATGATGGATTTGTGGGAAGTTAGCCAAAAAGAGCCTTGATGAAATGTTAAGACAGCACCAATTGTTTGACAGGTAGAGACTGGATATCCTAAATACATCAACATGGACATTGGATCTAGACAGAGTATTTAAGTCAGCAGATAGAGATAGTATAAAGCATCTACAATTTCATTTGGTTGGTGACACAAAATTGTTATCTGCATGGCTGACTTTGATACGGTACATCAACAGGAAACAAGTTACTGAAAGCTGAATCCATGGTTGCTGGCATGGATTGGATTAATGAATTAGTTAATTAGCAGTTGATAGGGCACTCATAAACAACTGGTGGTAAGTCACTCAGCAGTGAACATTTAGAGCAGAATTGATGGGATTTATCAGAGTGGTAGTAACAGAGAAAAATAGATTAAAGACAGAGTTAGTGAGCAAATTAGGAAAGCAATTAGTAATGTCATCATGTTTGATGTACTAGCAGTGAGAATGATATGTAACCTTATTGCAAAACATGAAGATTTTGTTGTCAGAGTTAAATGTATATGTGCTTAGACATGTTTGATAGGCCAGGTTTACAGAGCTATGATGTAACAATGAACCCACAATTTGGTATTTGGCAGAGTAGCACTGGTATGCTACTTGACTGTAGGAAGATGTTTATGGCCTTCAGTGATGTTTTGCTCAACTGTTGGGTTTGCACCATACAGTTGAGTAAACTGGTGACAGTACTTTCATACCTACATCAATGGCCTGCTATGGCTCATGGTTGACTTACAGTTGGTAGTGACTGAGCAGAGAAGGGGAATCACTTAGCTTGGATGTTCTGCCCTAGGAGCTTTAACTAACCTCATGCAAGATGTCTACTGCAACTGGAAGTAAAGTGGGAGAATTACTGGTTCTATGAGCTGGGATGTCATAGTACTACTGAGGCAGGATCAGAACAAAAGAGACATTATCAATAAATTCTAGCCCATAACTGCTGAACACAGAGTTTAAGATATTGGCCAAGATGCTAGCAAAGTGGTTAGTGTTTATCATTAGGAAAGTGAAAATCTGAGCAATCCTGGACAGAGGTATCCATGACTTCTACTTTGTGATACATTAAAGAGAGAATTTCAGTGGATCAGTTGAAAGCTTTCAGTTGTGTTAATCTTAAATCTTCATGACTGTCCTCAGTGCAACCAGTTTTGGTCCTGTTTTAAGAGGCTGGATAACTTCAATGTACAGTAGAATCCTCTAGATGTCGAGGTTAAATGACCATCGATTGGAACCATTTTGAATCCTGTGCTTTGTGCATCTGTAGACAAAATGTGTGATTCATTTATCTCTTTATGTAGACTCTCCAGGTAACTGTTGTAAGCTGGTGGTGTTAATGGGTATCCTGTTTAGATTGCGATATGGATGAACGATGTAGGTATATGAAGATGATGTCACACAGTGGTGTTGGACACCATGGAGGTGAAATAAATCAACATCATACTAAACAAATATCAGGTGATGACAGGAACAAAGATTTAACTGGACAAGTTGGTGGGCTTGTAGCATGGCACCTGGACAAGCAAGTCCTTATTGTGCAGTGCTAGACCAATGAGTCGGTTCACTTTAGGAAATGGGATGGAACTGTGAGCAGTGTGCAAAAGCGGGCTGAGATGAAACTATTCTTAAATGACTGGGTAGAGGCAAAAAAAAATGAACACTTCACTTCTGTTGTGTATTATTGCCTCATTATTGTCATGCTCCATCTTTTGTCTGACCAGACTGGAGCATCAGCACTTTTACTTCTTGAGGAAAAGACGTTCTACCTATCTATCCTCTGTACATCATCAGCCATGGCATAACAAGCCCTCTATACAGACATTCACTGAGGCTGTAACACCTGCAATGTTTCTTGGACAGTTAACAGGTGCGGTTCACCTTTTATCATAGCTGCAAACAAAAATCATGAGAGGAAATGAGGGTGGAGGAGGAGGTGCTGTCATCGATCAAAGGTGGGTGAGAATTGAGAGCAGGGCTTGAGTGAGTGAGCCTACTCTCAGTATGTACCTGTAGGTCCAGAGAACATGATTGGAAGAAAGCACTTTCCCTTTGTAGTTAAGATAATCCTGGACTTGAGAAGTTCCCTGACTGATTCTAGGTGACTCTCATTCTCTTGGGAGACTTTTATATAATTGCATGCTGTAGCTCTTCATTCATTTCAATTTATATATAAATTCCCATGATTTTTGTAGCATGTCCTTATAATATTCCCTTCATCTATTGCTCTAGTGAAAATAAATCAATATAATTATTATCATTATTTAAGGCAGTAAACTGGCAGAATCATTAGCATGCTGGGCATAATGCTTAGTGGCATTTCATCTGTCTTCGTGTTCTGAGTTCAAATTCCGCCGAGGTAGACTTTGCCTTTCATCCTTTCGGGGTTGA
>NC_142941.1:59970453-60045453 GCF_046866305.1 Octopus bimaculoides
GAAACATTAGCACACAGCTGGTATTTTTTGTTTGCCCTTCCCTTTTTTTTTTTGTATTGCTCTGTCCACCAATGTCCAGCAGGTGTATCTGCATCCACCCACTAATGCCCACCACATGTGTGTGTGTGTGTCTCTCTCTCTTATCCATCAATATCCATCACGTTGTATGCTTATGTCCACCAACATCCATCAAGTGAGTCTATGTCCATCATCAAACTTTTTTTTTTATCCCTTCCCAATCCCCACCCTCACCAACTTTGCACTGACCGTTTCTGGAAAGGTCAGCGTGAGGTCGACAGCTCTGCACACTCATCACAACCCATTCCTGACCCATCAAAAGACCTCCCCAAATAACCACCCCAACCCCAAACAGAACTGTTTCCAAAATCTTCAACAGAGATCTGAGAGAGAGAGGTGAGGTGAGGGGCAAGCAAGGAAGCAGAAGAGTGAAGAGTCAGCTGGGAGGAGGAGGAGGAGGAGTTGAAAGAAATGGAAACAGAACTGCTTTATTGCTCATTAGCATATTAAAAAAAAACAAACAACAAAAAAAGGCCCACCCCCCACTCCATTCTAATTGCTAAAAAAAATTATTAATAGCAACTAAATTCATTATTTGCATTTGTTCAATGTTTTTTTTATGTGGATTTTTGTTTTGAGTTCTTTTCATTTTTGATTTACTTTTCTTTAGCTTTTTTTTTTGTCTTTTTGTTTTGTATATTTTTTCAGTCTATTTTGATAGTTTTGCTGTACTGTTCTTGTGGCTTTCTTCTTAAAGATTCTTTTGCCTGTGTCCGTTTCAACTGACCATCCCTGAAGAGAGAGAAAAGTGAAAATGTTAAAAAACAAATATAGGTAAAGCAAAAATGGAACTCGAAAAGGAAAGTTTTTTGTTAAACTTTTTGTTACTATATTTATATTGCTTCAATTGATTTAAAAAAAAAAAAATAACTGTCATTACTAAGCTGATGTATATAAGGCAGTGAGCTGGCAGAACCATTAGCATGAACCATTAGCATGCAGAACCATTAGCATGCTGGGCGAAATGCTTAGTGGTATTTCAACTGCTGCTATGTTCTGAGTTCAAATTCTGCCAAGGTTGACTTTGCCATTCATCTTTTTGGGGGTGATAAATTAAGTACCAGTTGCGTACTGGAGTCAATTTAATTGACTGGCCCGTCCCCCAAATTTCAGGCCTTGTGCCTATAGTAGAAAGGATCATTGAGCTGGTGGAATCGTTAGCACACTGGGCAAAATGCTTAGTGGCGTTTTGTCTGTCTTTAGTTTAAGTGATTCTGACAGTAAATCAGTTAAATTATCTTCATTCACTAACATGCATGCGTGCAAGAGTAAATGGCTGATGGTTATTCTAGTTCTTTGATCAATAGAACTATTTACCATTGTCGGTGCTTGAGAATTCCACAGAGACTTTCCCTTCTTAATGTAATCATTAGGCAGCCACAGTGTATGACAAGCCTGGTCCTTTGTATCACAGATACCAGTCATCCATCCAATGGTGCCCCCCCACCCGCCATCTCCTCACAGTTTCTATTTACCTAATTTCATTCACAAGGTTTGGGTTGACTTAATTCTATCATGAAAGACACTGGGCCAAGCTCCAATGCAGTGGGGTCAAATTTGAGATTTCATGATTGTGAACCAAACTGCACGACCCTCAATCATACCTGTACCCTATGAAGATATGAGTGTGTGTTTGTGTGTATATACGCATGAGCGCACGCACACACACACATGCCCTCTCCATGTAATTTTCTCTCCCTCCTCCCATAAATCACTATTCCTTACATCTCCCACAAGTGGGTATATACATGTATATACCCATTCACACAAACACTGCAAGTCAATAAATACAACACTTGTTAATTTTACATTGTTAGCACTGCAGCTTACATCAGTGAACTACAGAATTTCTGTGGGACTGACATACACTTAGATAAACGGATGGAATGCAGCAATGGTGACAGGACACAGTATAAACTGGCTGAGATTTCTAATAACTGACCTGTACTCATTGTACTTGGATTTGATTGTAAAAGGAGTTCACTAGATTCTGTTTTTGACAGAGTCAAGATTTGTAGACAATTTAGTGTTGTAGAGAAAATAGTTTGGCACATACACACATGCAAAGTTAGGTTACTGTGAAGAAGAGGGGAGCTTTAATGTTTCAAAGGAAGCCCTCCATCTCTCTACTTGAAGGGCACAGCTTAAAAACAGAGTTCTCTTCTTTCTCATAGTAAACTAACTTGTACCACTTTGTAAACATTTTATACTTACTATTTACTGACACAGATTATCACTAGTTTCCTTGGTTTCTACTATTTTACATTGATTGGAGAACTAAGTTTACTGCTAAAATACTTAGCTAACCAACTGCAGTGAATTTGAACTCCTTATGAGAACTATTAGTAAGTTATTTGTAAAGACTTTGATGTTAGAGTTTGTGGCTGAAACATTTGCTGTCATGTCACTTACCATTCCAAGTCCACTAATCCTCCTTTTCTAGCAATTTCAGCTTTTACTCTGTTAGCGAATGACACGGCATCTTCACCGTCCTACAAAGAGAAGAAATTTTTTTTTAAAACAAATAAATAAACAATCATATGAAGATGATGAACATGGTTGAAAAAAAGTAAGGAATTCTTACACAGGCATGGGGCCTGCAAAATTTTGGGGTGAGGGTATTTCTGGATGAGGCCAATTTATCAATCTCCAGCACTTGCACCAATACTTATTTTGGGTGAGGATAAAGTCAATATAAAGCTAGAGAAATATTGAGCTTTGTTTTTAATAACCAGTTGATCTAGCAAGCGGGGCCTCATATCAGTGAGGGGGGCCGGTGCGCATTGATGCCGTCGAGAGGTAGGCCCCAAAACGGCGCGCATTCTCTCCTGATGACCTCATACACTTGCTGGCTTCCGGTATGCGGAGTTCTCGACTGGTAGCATTTGCATGTGCGAGTTGTTTGCAAGACATCTCCAGTATTTAGACTAGAGCTTATTTTAGGAAAGAATTCAGTTGATTAAACCTCATCTCCTTTTCAGCACAAAAACCTGTCATTCCTGATTGGATTTGAACCAATAATGTAAAAAGATGTAACTAAATATTACAAAGCATTTTCTCTAAGGCTTTGATGATTCTGCCACTCCACTGTCTTGCAGGAAAGAATAATAAAGCACCAAGATAATAGTGTTACAGAGTTAAGATTTGAACATCTTAAGTTCAAATTGTTTGGCTAACATATGAACATCTTACCTTCCGTTTAAAAGAAATATCTTTTTAGTGGCAGAATTAGTATTCTATTGCACTGGCATATTTTATAGTATTTAATTGCCCCTCTAGGCTGAGGGTGTCTTGGCATCACTTACCAAGTCCTTTGTGAGTCGCTCTCCGGTTATCTATCTGAGGTTTTATATAGCTATGGTGCGGTCTCACCTGGAATTTGCGTCTCCGGTCTGGAACCCCCATCTTGCCCAGGATATTAATCGTCTGGAAACCGTTCAGCGACGTGCAACCAAGAGAATACCCTCCATCAGGCATTTGCCATATTCTGAACGCCTTACTTCCCTGGGCATGGATACATTGAAACTCCGATGTCTGGCAGCTGACTTGGCAGATGCTCATAAAATTATTAACCATCTTACTAACAATAACTCTGACTTTGTACACATGTCCACGGGTGTTAGACGGGTGGAATTTGAAAAGGTGCCATCATGGCCCATTGTTTTTCCTCTTGTCAAAGAATTGTGGTGGCTTAATTCAATCAACTTTACGCTTCCCATATAAATTTGTAGATTTGCACCAATATTGAAAATTGACAATAAAACTTTTAGATATCGACTTTACACTAGAAGGAATTTGAAATGATACAATAAACTCACCATTTTTGTCATTGATGGTAGGTACCAAACATCACAGACTAAGGCCCAGCTAGACATGATGTCACTCAAATGTCTGAGTAAATTGGCTTTGCTGCTGTTCCAGAATGCATCTCCAAATCTTGAATCATACTGTCAAAAAGTAAAAAAAAAAAAAAAAAAAAAAAAAAAAAATTGTTAGCATGCTGGGCAAAATACTTAGCAGCATTTTGTTCATCTTTATGTTCTGAGTTCAAATATCGACGAGTAAATAAACTACACAACTGCATAAGCAGATTCTCAGGCATGCAGAGTTATGTACCTTAACTAGACACACCAATACATGATGTTTGTTGCATAGTTTGAACTCCAAGCTATATAACATGGTCAGTAGTCCCAATGCGATGGTTGTTAGCTGCAGCAGTGAACTCCTGTTCAATTGTCCAATCTAAAACCCCTGAAGGGCAGCGACTTCTTTTTTGAATATGTTGGTGGCCAGTAACATCTGATTTCGAACACGGAAAGTATCTCCTTTCAGAGATGGCAAAAAGGAAAGTAGTGCAGGTGATGATAATGGATGGATTTATTTCAATAAGAACATAAAAGCCCTAATTATATTCTTTTATTCTTTTATTTGTTTCAGCTATTATGCTGTGGCCATGCTGGGGCACTGTCCAAAAGAATTTTAGTTGAACAAATCAACCTCAGTACTTACTTTTTTTTAAGTGTGGTACTTATTCTATTGGTCTCTTTTGTCAAACTTCTAAGTTATGGGGATATAAACATGGCAACACCAATGATCAAGTAGTGTTTAGAAACACACATATAGACAACAGGCTTCTTTCAGTTTTCATCTACCAAATCTAGTCAAGACATTGGAGGCTATAGAAAATACTTGTCCAAGATGCCATGCAGTGGGACTGAACCTGAAATTATGTGGTTGGGAAGCAAACTTCTTACCACAAAGCCATGCTTGCGCCTTATAGCCTTGCCTATATAATATCACTTATCAGAGAAAATCAAAAGTAATGGAGCAAGAATATCTACAAACATTCACACACCCATGGTAACTTATTGTTTAAAAATTTATTGAAAACAAATTTTTCATGGTGTGGCCATAATTTGAAGGTCACTGAGTTTTGTTTTAAATACTTCAATGTTATGTTTTTTTTTTAGCAGTTTGTTCCATTAATTTTTTAAAATCAATTCCAGAATATTTGGTTCGTATCCTGCAAGAAGTTGTAAAAATTATTCAGGCCTCCTCATGTTTGATAGGTATATTGATCCTCAGATGCCCACTAGATGTTCACAATGTACTTACTGGACATCTGCCAGTAGTTCAATAGATGTCTTCTGGGCTGCTTGCAAAATCTCCCTTGAGACATATACTGGATAGCCATTAGATATTTTTGCTTTTCTTCTGTGTCTCCTCTCTGATCCAGATACACTCCATAGCCTCATTCCCAGTCCCATGTTTATATGTCAACATTGATTTTTCCCTTTAAGGTTGCTTTTAAATGGACATCACTGTAATGCAGTGAGGCTCCAGCTTATCTTATCTTATCCTTGTTGACAGTTTATTGACTGCATGATATTTTGGATGGCAGATAAGTGTGACCTTTATAAGGACATTGTCTAGTTCACTAAAATTATTTGAGCTTTAAAGCTCAAAGGACATGCCAACATTCAGCATCTACATGGTGAAATCAAGGAATGAAGAGTAGAGTACAATATGCTAGTAGAGTACAGTTGCCAAAATACAACTGCCAAATACAATTACCCAAACACAATACTTGACTCAGTATCTTTCCAATGATATGAGTGGTTATTGAAACAAGATTGACCTGGCTGCCTCCATATCAATGATGAAAAATACTATAAATTACATTATGTGTTAACAATACGTCGTCTCCTTCATTGGACACGAAACTCAGCTTGCGAAGACTTATTGGAGCAAGCGAAAGCGAAATCGGGATGGCACCTGTGCCCAGCGTCGCCTTTCTGGCACTTGTGCCCGCAGCATGTGTAAGGACTTTCAAGCGAGATCGTTGCCAGTGTCCCTGGACTGGCTCTTGTGCGTGTGGCATATAAAATACACCATTTTGAGCGTGGCTGTTGCCAATATCGCCTGACTGGCCTTCGGGCGGGTGACACGTAAAAGCACCTACTACACTCTCGGAGTGGTTGGCGTTAGGAAGGGCATCCAGCTGTAGAAACTCTGCCAAATCAGATTGGAGCCTGGTTTAGCCTTTGGGCTCCACCAGTCCTCAGTCAAATCGTCCAACCCATGCCAGCATGGAAAGCGGACGTTAAACAATGACGATGATGATGATGATGATGAGTATTGTTATTAAAAACATGAAATTTAAAAAACCCCACCTGTATTTGTTAACTGTCAGGACACAGCATCTTTCAAAAATCCTATGCTTTCTTAAATATGTAAATGTACACCTGATATGCTTATGTACCCTTATTCTTTATGCCTCTTTCAATGTTCACTTTTCTATCTTGTTTGTATTTCATTCTGTGTATTGTGCATTGCTCTCTATCCCCTCTTTTAACCTTTTCTGATAAGTTGTAGTGTACCTGAGTATCATTTACAGTAAAGTTCAAGATAAAAGAGACACTTACTTTAATAGCTACAGGATAAATTGTTCTTCCAACTTCAAAACTACCTTTTTTGAACATCATCACTGAAGTGTTGTTTATACAGGTACCTGGAAAAGATACAAGGAAGATAAGAGAAAGAAGAAAGAGAGAAAAAATAACTAAGAACAAAGAAAGAAAAATAATGAAAACTCTAGATGTTCCAACACTGCCTTAGTCAAGAGCAAACTGAAAAACTCTAAGAGGTATAAATGCTGTTCAGAAGATATGTCATCTATTCTATAGTAAATTATACTACAACAAGGGATATATAGAGATGACAAGAGTAGAGATTGTTATCAATAAGTATGATTGATTACTCCAGCAATAGGGATTATATCAAACATCATCATCATCATGTGTTCATGGAAGCTGGAAATTATTTTATCTTTTGGTGCCTTTCTTACATTAAGAAGAATCTGGAAAGTTTACAGCCACAATATGAGGATCAACACTCAGTTCTTGTCCAGCTTCATCTTCTCCAGCCTTCTCTATGGTTATGAGTTATAGCATCTGACTAAGGCACTAGAAAAGACATTGAATATCTTCCAGTAAAATTGTTTGTGTAAGATACACCACTGTGTCACTAACCTGGAAGTACTAAGAAGATTGGGGCTCTCGCATATGCTACATTAGTAGGTGGTTAGCATATAGTCCCTAACCATATGGTTCTGGGTTCTGCGTGTGTGTGTGTGTAGAGAGAGAGAGTGTGTGTGTGTATGTGTGAAGAGATAGAGAGATAGAGAGAGTGTGTGTAGAGAGAGAGAGAGAGAGAGAGAGAGAGAGAGAGAGAGAGAGAGAGAAAGGGAGAGAGAGAAAGGGAGAGATTGGATGGTCAAAGCTGGACAATCTTTGATAATAAGTCTGCTTAATCAGGACTAAGCAATAACAACAATCTTGCTGGAAATAAATAATTTTTCTTGTTAATATGGCTGAAGACAGTTAGCCTGTGTTGCTTACCTTCAGGAAATATCAATATTGGCAATTTATTTTCATTGTCAACATGTTCTTTTAATCTGCAAAGAAATATAATAATGGATTAGAGCTTGATCTAACAATCTAAATCCTTGAGATAAAAAAAAAGGGAGGGAAAAAAGAGAATGCCATGACAACTTTCTCTGTCATAGTCAATGCGACAATCACACGCTACACACGTTCCTTCCAAGCACTGCTGTAAACAGTGGAAGTGAGCTAGAACGTTAAAACTTAGTGCGCATGTACAGCAGAGTCCAGTATCAATTTGTGGCAAGTGGTTTCACTCTGTGAACTTTAGCTTCATTACTATGGCAACAGTCCAGATACCTATTGATCAGACCATGTGTGTGTGTGTGTGTGTGTGTGTGTGTGTGTGTGTGTGTGTGTGTGTGTGTGTATGTATATATATATATGTACATACATACACACACACATATATATATTATATATAGTAATAGTAATCCTTGGATGGAATTTTAATGCAGTGCTTTAAAATATTTATAAATTCCATCCATGGATAATTATTATTATTAATATTATTATTACTATACTTATCCTACATTATATCAGCACAAATTGGTGCAACCCTCAGAAAACTGATATTGCCAGTTGGCATCGTTAGGCTGTAGCTCACATTATAAAACAGAAGCTTTAATATGCATATTTTTCATAAATGAACTTAAAGGATATCGATGTGAAATGGTCTTTTTTTAGTTTAGTTTACGCATGGTATTGGTTGGTACAAGGTATAGCAGAAGATACTTTCTCCAGATGCTACGCAGAGGGATTGAACTTGAAATATGGTTGGGAAGTGAACTTCTCAGAATTTGAACTCAGGTTGTAAAGACAGATGAAATGCTGCTAAGCATTTTGCTTGGAGTGCAAATAATTCTGCCAGCTCAGCACCTTATTCATCATCATCATCATCATCATCGTTTAACGTCCGCTTTCCATGCTAGCATGGGTTGGACGATTTGACTGAGGACTGGTGAAACCGGATGGCAACACCAGGCTCCAGTCTTATTATTATTAGGGGATAGTCAACTTCAGTGGAATTTGAACTCAGAACATAGCCTGAAACTATACACACACACACACACACACACACACACACACACACACACACACATATATATGTATGTATATTATATACACGAACATATATGCAGACAGGCATTATATACACTCACACTACTCGCGAATAAATCATATATTCTAATCTTCCAATTTAAGAAGCTCTCATGAAGAAGGCTATAAGTGTTGCTTTATGTTTCCTGAACAAATAAATATTACAAAAAAAAAAAAAAAAAAAAAAAAAAAAAAAAAAAATCAAAGACCATTACCTTCGTGCTACTGCCTCTCGGTCTTTACTTTCAGAACGTTCAAACCAAATGTGTGCATTAGCTCTGGCCATGGCTCTTTGCATGATCCCCATGAAGCCACCCTGGGCCTGACCAACCTGAGTAAAGAGAAGTAGCATATAATTGATAATGTCAAAGATGACTTATGATAGTCATACTGGATTTAGTAATTTATTTATATAGATTGGTGAAACATTGACATTTCTTTGGGGAGAATGAAGCATGTCCAGTTGAACTGATATTACTGGTACCAACTCAACACTCACAATTATTTAATTGAGTTTGTGAATATAAAAAGTTGGTCCCTAGTAGGGTATGAACTCTGAATACAAAGAGAGGCGCAGGTATAGCTGTGTGGTTGCAAAGTTTACTTTTCCAGGTTCAGTCCTACCTTGAAGTACCAAGTGCATGAGACTTCTACTGCAACCTCAAACTGACCAGTGCCTTGTGAATGAAATCTTGTAGATAAACAGTGTGGAAACCAGTCTTATATAATGTGTATGTATTGATTTAAAATGGTGCAGTGAGTCCTGTAACTTTGATAGAGCCAGTCCCAAATCTGGCTGGGAAATGAAGAGGTCAGTAGGCATGAGTTTAGCAACCTTGCACCTTGAAATGTCCAACATTGTTACTGAAACACCAAAAAAAAAAAAAAAAAATTCATGTTGGTACCCCTATACCCCAAATAGTGTTGAAAGATTAAGGAGTTGTGTCCCTTAAAAAAGGCAAACAAAACAAAAAACCCAAAACTTCAGCAATTTAATATGTAGAGATCAATAAGTGCAGGCAGAAATAAATGAGTTGATATGATCAAGAGAAATCCTTGAAGGTTGAGACTCAGCATGGCTACAGCCCAAGGACTGAAAACCATACCATAAAAGAGACATAAATACTGCCAGGCATATAATCTGTACTGATTTCTTTCATTTGTCACAAAAATCTGAGAACATTGCAAGGATAAGTTATAAACGAAAGTATTTGGTGTGTGTGTGTGTATAAAATTAACTACGGTAAAAAAAGAAAGAAAGAAAAAGAGAAATTGAGCAAAGACAGCAAATGTATACAAAGACAAGTCTCTCATAAAATGCCATAGCAATTTCTAATACAAGCACAGACTTCTGATCCGGGTACAAAGAAATAAAGGGGTGGTGGTGGTGGTGATTAGATTATAGTCAATTTAATCAACTACAGTATTCAAATTTTGGCACAGGGCCAGCAATTTTAGGGGAGGGGCTAAGTCAATTACACTGATCCAAGTGTTCAACTGGTACTTATTTTATCTGGTTAGTTTCAACTGAAAACAAGTTAAATATTTTGGCCTGATATGGCTGATATGAAAGCTAAAGGGTGAAGAAAAAAAAAAAAAAAAAAAAAAAGGTATGAATGATAAATCGTTTACTTACCATAGAATAGCAATTATCACAAGAAAGGATAATTACATCAATTGGAGAAGTGTGGTTTGCTACACAGATACCATTTTTAGCACGGTTTTCTCTGAGAAACAAAAACAAAAAAAAAAATCCGTTGAGAAATCTGAACATTAATACATATTACTGAGGCATCATTTTACAGCCAGTTGGCCTTCTTCTTATTAACCATTAACTGTTTTTCAAGTATGGGATCTCTTATTCCACACATCTTTGAAAGTATAGAGTTAGAGAATGAATTGTTGACAGGGAAAATGACAACTATGTTACCACTTGTAGCTCAGTGATTTTCAGTGAATCATTAATGTAAACACTCATACAAACACATGCATACACAGATATATAACTGAAACTCTGTCGGTTATGATGATGATGGTTTCAGTTGATCTGATAAATGGAACAGCCTACTCATGAAATTAATGCTTTAATATTTATATAAGCCATACAATTCTGTTTGTAAAATCACAAAACTGGTGAGATATTTGTCCCTACCCCAAGTTACAGACACTCCCTTGGCATTCCTGCTGTTAGAAAAGCAGTGAACTAGTGATTAACCCATTGGAAACCTGTAACTCACAACACTGTTGTTCATAAATTCTGATATGCAATAAAATAATTCATCCCAGATATTTAACTGTCTCATTTCTCACATAAAAGTAAACAGACATTTTAAAACCAACATACATTAACTGTTTTTTTTTTTCGGCAACTATTGTTAAAAAAACCGAAAAAACCCCCCCAAACTAATCTACTTTTTATATTTATATAGTTGCATAAATGGAATTTTTTTTTTACTTTGCTGGAACAATACTTATTACATTATTTTATACATTATATCCTATTATATTCATTTATATTGCTAACTAGTCAAGCTTTAAGTAGGGCATGTTTTTACTTTGTTGATTAGCTTCAGGCTAAACCAAATGGAGTTGACATAATCATCAAAGGCAACCCAGCAAGTGACCATCCAGCATTTTTTTTTCTTTGTAAAGACAGTATATCTAGAATTACATTATCCATTGTGGATTTCTTTTATTTAGTAGCTGAAAATGTTTCGTTTTCTACTGTAGTTGATTGTTGCAAGAATTTGAAACAAAGCTGTAGTATAACTCACCAACCTAAATGTGTTCACATATACACAAACATTAGACACAGAGCCAGAAATGAGTTGACTAGCCCGATCTCAATACAAGAATGGTGACTATTTAATTGATCCCAGAAGAGTAAAAGAATAAAATTGGTCTCGATAGGATTGAACTCAGAATCTAAGGGGACATAACTAAATGCCATAAAACATTTTGCCTGGCACCTGTTTGTTTCTGCTGTTGTATATTACAATGGTTTCAAATTTTGGCACAAGGCCAGCAATTTTAGGGGAGAGGGTAAATCGATTACAAGAACCCCAGTGCTCAACTGGTACTTTATTTTCATCCTCAAAAGGATGAAAGGCAAAGTTGAGCTCAGTGGAATTTGAACTCAGAACATTAAGTGTTTTAATCCAATGTGCTAGGAATTCTGCAAGTTCAAGCCAACAAGAGAAAATCTGTGCTTGTTTTGATTCTTTCATCAATGGCAGCCAAATCTCTCTTAAATTACAACCAACTACCTTAAAAAAGGAAGGTCACATTGGATAAACAAAGTAAAAAGCAACATGATCATGATTAGAATGTCCAATTGAAAGATCTGTAGAACCAGGGCAGAGCTGCTGGGAGGATCACCATCACTACCACTATTACCATCATCAATGTTAGTATTAATTAATTTCATGTCAAACATCAAAATAATTACCTGTTGTGATATATGATTGTCGCGGAAAAGGCTCGGCTTAAAATCCGATGACTCATTAGACTGACATATTGGTTGAGAAGTTTCTTGAATCTGAAAATGGAGGGAAAAATTCTTCAGGTTTAACTTAGCTGGGAAAGTAACGAAACATTATAGCATTTAAGACGATTTTAAACTCACAGCAATATACTATACCACAGCTGGTTGAGTAGAGAGAAGAGAGAAACTGTAGTTTCTATTAAATCACTATACATTTGTGCTGTGTTTATGGCTGAAACACTCAACCTTCTCTGGCTCAGTTCAACCAACTACAAGAAGATACCGCACAGTGGTATAATTCATTTGATGGCTTGCAGTGCTGAGTTTGATAAGCAATTTTGAGTTGAGCGGATTAGTCAATCCATTACCCCCAACATTGGAATTGTGCTTTATTTTGTTGGGCCCCCAAAAGGCATATTTGACTTTGGTTGGATTTGAACAAAGAATGTACAAAGCTGGAAGAAATACAAGGCATTTTGTTTGATGCTTTAACAATTCCATCAATCCAGCTACATTTGTGGTATATTATGGATACACTCTAGAGCAGTAAGTGGTAAAATTGGCCATTGATTGAGCAATGTTCATCTTGACAAACACAGGAAACATAAGTATATGTTGGCCAAACAGTTATTATTGGTAAATCTCACAAGCTATTTGTTCATTGGAACAGAACTGAAGGTTTGACTTTTCTGTCTAGTGGTTGCAGAGATCTTCCCATTCTGTTATTGCTTACAACAGTGAATCTACTGACTCCAGTGATATTAAGTTACAGCTCTGTAGACAGACAGAGCAAATTTTCTGGGTAATAGTTGTTTTTCTTCCTTTCTTTCAAGACCAGGACTCAGAGCAGTGTTTATGAGAAGATACAAACCATAACCTTTCAGTTAGTGCTCCAGCTCCAACATTTATCAACAACTGCCATAATAAAAGACAAAAGATTAAAGAAACACTTACAAGCTGTTTGGAAGATATCCAATTATAGCTGTTGTTACTATTAACCAGCATGTTCCAATGACTGCAAGGACAAGTCTAGAAAGAAAAAAAAAAAAAAAAAATTAAATTAAAAAAAACAGTAACAATGTACAATAAAAAGAAAAACAACAAAACAATGGTTTTCATGGTGGAGGAAATATGTTTGTTTTCATACTATTGGATTGACTGGTAAAAGTCAACATTCACAAACCAGAATAAAGAAAACAGTGGTAATTTATAAATGTTGGCTTTGTTCCAAAGACCACCACATCCATCAAACATATACTTATCATTACAACAATGGCTTTCACATATTCAGGCCTATTGAACTCCCTACCCAAATCTTTGTTACTATATCTCACCTCCCAGAAATGGCAAAACAAGAAAATACAAAAAAACAAAACAAAACAAACCCTTTCTCTCCTTCCCCACCCATATTATTACTGTGACACTGGCCTTCACTAAAGCAGCACTTAGCTCTTGAGTGTCTGGTCTGTAGCAGATTCCACTCTGTTGCAACACTTCAGACCATGCCTCTGGTCTGAGAAGAACCTGATATCTCAATGTATTGCAGTTTGCATACTTCACCACTTTATCCTGTCACCAGCCTTTGAGACTCAAAAAAAAAAAAAAAAAAAAAAAAAAGGTCATATACACTGCCCTTCCTTCTCTGACTAAACCCATAAAATGAAAATGAAAAAGATTACAACTGTGTAGGAGTGGCCTGCAAAAGGTCATGACCATTGCCCTAGTCTCCCCAGTCAATACAGCTAACAATTCTGCCTATTTGCTATCCTACTACTACTACTACTACTACTACTACTACTACTACTACTAATAATAATAATAATAATAATAATGATAATGATAATAATAATAATCCTTTCTAGTAAAAGCACAAAGCCTGAAATTCAGTGGGAGGGGCTCATCAATTTCATCGACTTCAGTCTTTCACTGGTACTTTTATCGACACCAAAAGGATGAAAGGCAAGGTTGATCTTGGCAGAATTTGAACTCAGAACATAGCAATGGGTAAAATACCAATAAGCATTTCATCCAGCCTGCTAATGACTCTGCCAGTTCAATCCGTTCTACTATAGGCACAAGGCCTGAAATTTTGGAGGAAGGGCTAGTTGATTACATCGACACCAGAAATGGCCAGTTTAAATGCTGAAGGGTTAAAGAAGATAAAATAATTTATTTTCAATAATTTATTTTCAAGTTAACAATAAATGTTAACTAAAATTTTAAAAAAATCAAACCTATATTTGAATCTTATTAGGTATTAGAGATTGACCCTTTGTCCTAGCACAAAAATGATTTGTTGACAAATTAGCTCCGTCCTCTTCTAAGGGTTGAATTTAGGAACCTGTCTGTGTAATGCAAACTACTAGGCTTGAACCACATCATCTCTCCTTGGCAGGCATCCATCATATAAAACTAAACTTGGCACTACCACAATTACATAATTTGTCTGGAAACTTCAAAATTATATGAGACTGTCCTTTATCAAACATATTCAACTGCCAAAATATTAAGTACCATCGCTGTTTATGCCTGTTATATTTACATGGCTCAGTGGTTAGAGCATCAAGCTCACAATCATAAGGTAGTGAGTTCGATTCCTGAAATAAAGTATCTTGAGCAAGATGCTTTACATAGGGTATAGACAGGTATTTGTCTGTACGCATTCTCCCTTTGTAACAGTGTTTTAAATTATATATATTTAATAAAAAGAAAAGCTCACCTGAATGGGAATAACATACAATATCTGATAATTAAGCCGACGAAATAGAGAATAGTTAACCGCACACTATAATGATAAAAAAAAAAGTGTTGATTAGTTTACTACACATTGTCTTAATTAGAAAATAGATAATATTTAACAGTACACTAATAATATTAATTTAAAAAATACAATATTTTACTGTAATAATAACAGCAAATAATAATAAATAAAATTAGCTAACTGTACATTGTAAGAATCAAGAGAGATTAGTTAACTGCAATTAGAAAATATTTAACTGAACACAATACCAATTTTAAGAAATAGAGATTAATTTACTGCATTCTACAATGATTAAAAAAAAAAAGGGAGAGATTAAGGCACCTTTATTTTAAGTATTATTATAGTGTTCATTTAACTGACACTATAATAATAAATTTTTAAAAATGCAACAAAAAAAAAAAAGAAAAGAAACAAACTAGTATTTGTTTTTAACTAAGTACTTTAAGCTTTGCTATAAAGTGATGTCTGACAGGTTCAAGACACATGCAAAAAAGTCAGTTTATCAATGACGGTACTTGACTTGTACTTTAAGTACGGAGGTTGATATGATTAAGTATGCCACTCTTCTAAAATGCGAGATCATGTACCTGCTACATACATAAATTTGAATGTGAAGCATAAAATAATTATCTTGAATATAATATCTGCTATTCTGCTGCCTACTTTTTTTCCCCTATTCATCATCATCATCATTTAATGTCTGCTTCTATGCTAACATGGGTGGGACGGTTTGTCAGGAGCCAGCCAGGCAGAAGCCTGCACCAGATTTCTGTGACTGTTTTGGCAGGATTTTTACAGCTGGATGTCCTTCCTAACACCAACCACTCAGCAGAGTGGACTTAGTGCTTTTTTCGTGGAACAAGCACAGGCGAGGTCAGTTTTGGCAAGGTTTTTACAGCTTCCAAACACCAACCACTTTACAGTGTGGACTGGGTGCTTTTAAGTGGTACCTGCACTGACAGGGTCACCAAGTATTTGCAAGACAAAAAAAAAAAGCTTTCCAGAGGGGAGGAGGCATTGGAGGAGGTGATCTTTTGTTGGATGATGAAAGATGAGACAGATACAGGTGTCTTGCTGTAGAGAAAGTACAAGGTTACCAGGCCAGAGAGAGAAAGATCAGGAATGAAGACAGAGGGAAGTGTAGGGGAAGGAGAGAGAGAGAGTGGGAGACAGCAGGATAGAGATGGTGGCAAAATGCCATGCATACTCACAAGGAACAGGGATCAGAATATAAATGGGATGGTTGAGTAAAGGAAGAGAGAGATATACGATGGTGGCAAGTGCCAGGGCATATCTTTGAGGGTCAAATGCCATAATATAAGTGGCAGGATATTGCGAAGGGAGTATGATTAAAGAATTTGAGTAAGTGGCGAAATCAAACTATTCTATTGAATCAATAGTCGTTTGCACAAAATGTGGGATGTTCTTAGCAGAGTTATTTTTTGGACAGTGTAGTAGTGTTGTAATTATTATTATCATTATTGTTGTTGTTATTATTATTATTATTGTCTTTGGTTGCAAAGATCCAAAAGAAATGTGAAGAATGAGATAAAATACCTTATAAAGTGATACCCATCATTGTTTCGAGTTAAAAGGTTCCATGATTGAAGCTCTGTTAAATTGAAAGAACAAAGATATAAATACAAGACAAAATGCACAAATTTACGACAGCAGGGCATTCAACCACACAGGTGAGATGGCAGCATGCTTATCTTTGTAACAGCAGTGACAGTGCACCTAGCTTCAAATGTCACAGCACACCACCACCACTCTACCTCTTACATAACATCACCATCCTTCTTCCTTTTATATCCCATCACTCCCTCACTTTTACATTACATCATCTCTGTCTCTATCATACCACCACTGCTGTTTCCCCAAGTTAAAAGCATTTTCAAACGATTTTCTGGTTAAATATTACATCATAAATAGGACAGAGAAAGCAGTTTTTCATGAATCATTTGTGGATAATTGACTATACTACTTCTTTTCTTTAAACATTAACCTTAGACCTGATATTGTCAATATTCAAAATAAAATCAACAGTAGGGATAGATAAAATTTGCCAATATTTTAAAACTTTTACTAATACCCTTTTCATAATGATTCTAGATTAGGCTGAAACCCACTTATTTTGAGGGAAGGGTTCAATACTTGATGGGCATATATTTCATAGATCCTCAAAGGGCAAAAAGCAAAACTGATCCCAGCCAGAATTGAATTCAGAACATGAGGGGATGAAACTAGGTACATAATGCAGACACCTGATAATTTATATCTCTGTTACTTAATAATTAGTCAGATACTCTACAGAACCTGTCAACCACCACCCTCATCTACAGTTTTAGAAAAAGTAATCACAATTAAAAGCTAGGGTCCATTTCAGCCTTTTAAAATTTGCATCAGGGGTACTACTGTAAATAGTGTCTTTCTTTAGAGCAAGTCAGCATGGTGGAGCTATCCCTCCATAAGCTGTATCTCCAAGAGTATTTTGAACCCAGAAATCAATAGCATTAGGTACAAGTTATATATAAAACAGACTTGTGATACAAGGTCAAAAATTGTGTGTGTGGGGGGAAACAGTTGCTTAATCCTTTAGCATTTAAACTGGTCAAATCTGACTAAAATATTCTGTTTTATGGTTCAAGCTGACCAGATCCTGCCTCTCATGCCTACCCTATAATGTCATTGCGAATATAAACAAGCGCACCAAAAAGTGAATAAATTACATTTGACAGAGTAACCTGCATGCCAAAGGGTTAAATCAAGTACAATATTTTAAAAAGATGAAAAACATTGTTGACTTTAGTGCAATTTGAACTTAGAATGTAAAAGGAGATCACTAAATGCAGTATGGCATTTAGTCCAGTGTGCTACTGCTTCTGCCATTCCTTTGCCTTAATAATAGCTGATGTTTTCTTTTTATTGTAATGCACAAGTTTATCTTTAAATCAAAGTAAATACAAAAAAAAAATCAAAAATCAATAATAGTAATAATGATAATTGAATTTAAGTAATTTCACTGAAAAAAGAAATGGACAGAAACAAAGCAAAAAAACTTACCTTCAGCTGTAAACCGGCTTGTAACATCATCCTCGATGATGGCCTGATGGAGAATGCAAAAATTGCAATTAGCCATTTTATGTGACTTTGTTAACATATCTATATAACATGTATGCAGAGAGAGAGAGAATGAGGCAGAGAGAGGGAGAGACTGTGTGTGCATTCACAGATATATGTAATTGCTGTTTATGTCACACATAGATCCAGAATGGCACAAACTTGCAAAAACCACACCTTACAACTCTACCAATAGACAGTGCTTTCTCTGTTTAACTGAACGCCTGGAAATTCTAACGGCGAAACTACCTCTTCTTAATAGAAAATATGAGGACAGTATTTTTTGTCTACATATAGGCCTCTTTTTCTTTCCCAAGTATCGGTAAACCTACTTGACCCTGTACAGATCCTACGCTAGCATCTTCATCTAAATAATCCCATTTAGCCAGGAATCACTTAACCTACTTACATGCAAACATTCACCTCCCAACCCCCATTCGCTTTACACACCCCATAATAAATTATTTTACAACTACACAGGGCTTCCTCCATTACTACGAACTTCCTACAACATATATACGACGGGCTTCTTTCAGTTTCCGTCTACCAAATCCACTCAGCAGGCTGTGGTCGGCCCGAGGCTATAGTAGAAGATAATTGCCCAAAGTGCCACACTGCGGGACTGAACCCAGAACCACGTGGTTGGTAAGCAAGCTACCTACCACACAGCCACTTCTGCGTATAATGATGATGCTTATTTACAACCATCACATGATGTCCACACACACACACAAAATCAGCTGAAACTGTATATAAGTTACTGAAGAGTCGAGAGTTTTCTGCATATCACTTATGCACAAAATACTGTTAGCCTTGAGTCCTTTATGTAACTTGTTAACCAATTAAAAAATGTGTGTGTGTGTGTGTGTTTTCTTTTGAGTACTGAACTAAATAAATCAAAACATTTCAGAGAAATGTCTGAAATGTTTAATGTATTTTCGATTTTTCGTTCTTCATGGCAAATAAAACTGACCCCTTGTAATTTGTTTTTTTTTTTCTACAGTAAACAAATATAACCCCAGTAACAGCTTTATGCTCAATCAACAGAAAAACTAACATTCATCAGTGTTAGACAAAATGTAAAATGCACAAAAGATAAATAGTTGTTTTCTAAAATAAACAACTTGTTTTTTAGACATGCAAAGATATCTTTAAATATTTAATCCATTACAGACAGAATAATCCAACACAATAACCTCCACATATACACACAATGGAAAGTAATGTCCTTCACACATCAACTTAATCCTTTAGAAGTGTCAATATATGCCTAACATTGTCAGTTTATCGCCAAGACCGACATTACCCTGTAAACCTGAGCTTAAGGAAACAAAACACACCTTTTCTTATCAAAGTAGTGAATGGCAAAATAACGGAGCAATGGACTAAATGCCTTGTGGTACTTAGTGAAATCCATTTAAGTTTTTAGCATAAGCCACTTTGCCTTTTATCTTTCTTGTTTGATGAAATATGCATTAGTCAAATACTGTGGCAAACTTAAAATCTGCTGAGAGTCAATGCTAGAAATCATCATTATCATTACTATTATTATTATTATTAAGGCGGTGAGCTGGCAGAATCGTTAGCACACTGAATGAAATGCTTAGCGGTATTTCGCGCATCGCTACATTCTGAGTTCAAATTCTGCTGAGGTCATTGACTTTGCCTTTCATCCTTTCAGGGTCGATAAAATAAGTACCAGATGTAATCAAGTCATCCCCACCTCCTCCAAGTTGCCCTTGTGGCAAAAAATTTGAAATAATAATAATGATAATAATAATAATTATTATTATTATTATTATTATTATTATTATTATTAAGGCAGTGAGCTGGCCGAATTGTTAGCACGCCGGGCAAACTGCTTTGTGGCATTTCATCTGTCTTTACATTTTGGGTTCAAATACCGTCAAGGTTTACTTTGCCTTTCATCCTTTTGGGGTAAATAAATTAAGTACCAGTCATCAAGTACTGGGGTTGATGTGATCAACTATCCCCCTCCCCACAAATTCTAGGTCCTGCACCTATAGTAGAAAGGATTATTATTATTATTATTATTATTATTATTATTACTAAGGGCAGAGTGAATATATCTAACAGAATTGGTAGAACATCACACAAACTGCCTTGCAATATTTAGTCATGTTGCTTCATGTTCTGTGTTCAAATCCTGCCCAGGTCAGGTTTGGCTTCCATCCTTCTGGTGGGTGGATAAAATAAAGCACCACTAAAAGAACTAAAGTCAATTTAGTCGACTAACCTTTCGTAAAAAAATGTATGTGGCCTTGCACCAAAAGGTAGAAATCACTATTACTATGGCTGCTGCAATAGTGGAATTGCTGAAGCAGTAGAGTGCTGAACCATATGCTAAAGCATATTTGATTTCAACTCACTGTAGTGTTGCCAGATCAGTTTCATAAAAAGTAGCACAAAATTTTTTTAAAGTAGTGGATTGATTTAGAATGCAGCCCAAATGAAAATTTTGCTAACACACACACACACACTATATATATATAGCCTATATATATGAGGATATATATATATATATATATAGGTGCAGGAGTGGGTGTGTGGTAAGTAGCTTGCTTACCAACCACATGGCTCCGGGTTCATTCCCACTGTGTGGCACTTTGGGCATGTGTCTTCTACTATAGCCTCGGGCCGACCAAACCCTTGCGAGTGGATTTGGTAGACGGAAACTGAAATAAGCCTGTCGTATATGTATGTATATATATATATATATATATATATATATGTATGTGTGTGTGTATATGTTTGTGTGTCTGTGTTTGTCCTCCCAACATCGCTTAGCGGTTCGGCAAAAGAGACCGATAGAATAAGTACTAGGCTTACCAAGAATAAGTCCTGGGGTCGATTTGCTCGACTAAAAGCGGTGCTCCAGCATGGCCGCAGTCAAATGACTCAAACAAGAGTATACATACAAATCATCAGTATGGTCTACTGATGAATTCTAATTTACTTCTTTTTTTTTTAAAATTTAAAGCAATAATTCGTAATAGTTAGAATTTTAAAGTAGCAGCCCAAATTGAATACAAATTCCAGCATACAGTCCAGTAAAGTACACATAATCTGGTCCTTGTAGCCCGATATGGCAACTCTATCCTTTAATGTTCAGATTTCAAATCCCATTGAGGTTTTTGAGAGAGGTAGGAGGTGGCACTTTGTCTACCTTTGTCTCTCCTCTTTAGAGTAAGGAGGGTATTAAAAATAAGTGTCAATAAGGTGCTGAGGTTAGCTAAATTTACTATAGCCTTTAGTTGCATAAATTACCCTTCTATTTAGCCAAAAGATATTTGTCTGAAAATCTAGCCTGCTCTCTGTGGTATAAATGGTAGCTGGTATGTTCTGTGAGTGGATTTGGTGCTGTTGTTGGTTAGATTCAAGTCAACTCTGATCAAGAAGACCAATGATCAAAGGCACCCTGTTTTTTTCCAATGTGCAGGAAACCCACAGCCATATTAATCAATGTCTTTTCCTAAGAAAGTAGGTTGTAATTTATGAAAGATTTGGCTGCTATTTCTAACAGGGTGAATAACCACGTGAATCAATAGTTTCAACCATTCTTTTGTTTGTGGACCCCTTTGATTCCTATTTTACTAGGGTACACCCCATAGCCATCCAATGTTTTAAAAAAATCCTCATATTTTTACAATAAAATATTATTAAAAATTGTATGAAAAATAAAATGTTGAAATATTTTGTGCATTGTAGAAGTATAAGCAATTTATTACAGATAAATTTTAACAAGAAAATCTTATATGGACCTGCAAGTGCCTTAAGGACCCCAGTCGAGAACCATTGATGTAGATGCTCTCTTTCGGGGTCAGGGATTGTTGGTATTTTAGAGAGTGGGGTAGTGAAACTAGTACCAAATTCAGTGACCTTCCTTTGTGTGAATTTAAATTCTGCCTTGGTTGGTTTCATCACACATCTCTCTGGTATCAATAAAAAATAAATACCAGTCATGTACTAACATCCAACCAATTGACTATGCCACTCTCATACAACATCTGGCTTTGTGCCAGTGTGAGAAATTCTTTGGATAATCATGCAACAGGTAGCAGAATTCTCACAACTTGACTCATCATATAATCATTTGGTAGTAAAACCATCAATATTATCATTATAACAAAGGTGGTGAGATGGCAGAATCATTAGCATGACAGGCAGAATACTTAGCAGTATTTTGTCCATCCTTATGTTCAGAGTTCAAATGCTGCCGAGGTCAACTTCGTCTTTCATCCTTTCGGTCTCACTTGATCTACTAGAAATGGTAACCAAACCCCTACTATCTTGCACAGAGAGGGATGCACTGAATAATATAGACTTAAATGCACAATACTGAGAAAAGGACAGGGTGGTTACAGCTAGAACTCCATTCATTATAAGTCAGTTTCTGTAAAAACTGTAAAGCATTAGGAAAAATGGCTTGAAGTGTTTGTTCCAGCTCTTTTATATTCTGGTTAAAATTGAAGGTAAAGATATAAAAAATGGTATGGGCATAGCTGGAGTGTCTTTGATAAGTTCTCTTGGATAGGGTTGGGCTGACCTAATGCTAAACAAAAAAAGACAACGATCACAAACACTAACCACAACTGAACCAATGAGGGAGCATCTACACAACGTCAATTATTAGAGATCTACTGAAACAGAACTGGCCTCGACTTAACCAGACTAAGTAGGTTTATGTAAGATAATAAACTACACGCAGTGCGACATTCAGCGTGTAATGCTGTAATAAAAATGTTTAATAGGAGAGCACATGACTTAGGTACACTCGGCCTACTTTCATTCACTAGAGTTTTAACACAATCCAATCTTCACAACAAGACTAAGTATGAATTCACTGCTAAGATGTTTGATATAAATGCAATGAAAAATATTTAAATACCAATTTGAGAGAGACAGGAACAAACCCATATAATATATCTGTTGTATTATAATATCTAATATTGAGTAATAGAATGGCAGGCACTCATCATCACCGTTTAACATCTGTCTCAAATTGGTGCTAATAAAGTCTAATATCAAGACTAAGTATATATATGTGTGTGTGTGTGTGTGTGTACACAATAGGATGTAGAATGACCACTATATTTAGATACATATAATGGTCTCATATTACACCATCATTGGTTTAACATCTTTTTTTTTTTGCATGTCTGCATGGATCAGATGGAATTGGTTGAGGCAGATTCTCTATGATCAGATGCCCTTCCTGTTGCTAACCCTCATCTGTTTCCAAAGAAGGTAATATTTTTACATGGCTGAACATGTTTTCATGGAAGATTGGAAATGAGGGGGCCATGCTTGCACAACAATGATTTTTATAAAGACAATAAGATCTAAACCTTCATACACATACACAAACACATGCATACAACAAGCTTCTTTCAGTTTCCATCTACCAAATCTATTGACAAACCTTTGGTTGGCCTTGGACTAGAGTAGAAGACCAAGGTGATTTGTAGTGGGACTGAACCTGAAATTAGGTGGTTGGGAAGCAAACTTCTTAATCATGCAGCTATAAAGTGTTCTCATTTTCTTATGAAACAAATTCTTTTATAGAGACACATCTATGGTTAAAATACACACCCAATTTTAGAGAATAACTATCACCTCCACTGTGCAAATAAAGTGAAATGAAAAGAAAACATTTAAAATATGCCATGTCATTGTTTCTAAAGTACCTCTAGTACTGACCTCATCCTCATTCAAGCTTGGACTAAGATCAAACACTTAGACATTTTTTTATATGAGTCTGTATCAGTGATCTGAAGTTGACCCTGAGCAGATTATAACACAGAATAAATACAAACACACACACAAACATCATGTGTGTTTTTGTGTTCATATATATAAGGTCAACAATGTACTGGCTTAATAGCTGAGTTTCTCTAACTACCAGTCTATTTGCATTGTATTTCTTTTTTATACAACATATAATCAAATCTAGAACAGTAGAATTTTATCAGCTTTTTTGGGTTCTTTTAGAAAAAAAAAAATGAAGGTAGAACTTCTCTTACCAACAAACAAGAAACAGAATAAGAAGCAAAAAAACAAAGTGTGAGAGGTTAATGATAGAGTGTGTCGGTAAAATGAGAGTTGGGCAAAGTGATGATGACAGGTTAACGACATAACAAAAGCTAGTGTCAATATTATAGGCGCAGGAGTGGCTGTGTGGTAAGTAGCTTGCTTACCAACCACATGGTTCCGGGTTCAGTCCCACTACATGGCACCTTGGGCAAGTGTCTTCTACTATAGCCTCGGGCCGACCAAAGCCTTGTGAGTGGATTTGGTAGATGGAAACTGAAAGAAGCCTGTCGTATATATGTGTATATATATATATATATATATATGTATGTGTGTTTGTGTGTCTGTGTTTGTCCCCCCCACCATCGCTTGACAACCGATGCTGGTGTGTTTATGTCCCCATAACTTAGCAGTTCGGCATAAAGAGACTGATAGAATAAGTACTAGGCTTACAAAGAATAAGTCCTGGGGTCGATTTTCTCCACTAAAGGCGGTGCTCCAGCATGGCCGCAGTCAAATGACTGAAACAAGTAAAAGAGTATTCAATGCAGGGAGCATTTAAAAGCTTACTTAACACACGAGGACTAGGGGCTTCCCTCCCAACCACTACTGTTTGTTGATGTAAAGATTAGAAAGAGCCAGGCTATATTCCTATGTCATGTGTGTGAGAGACAAGACATTTTCACCACTTTCACCCACTTTTCAATACATTCACTCAAGGACAACACCTCCTTTTCCACCTTTACATTCCTTTTTTTAATTTACACAAAGGAAATGTCAATATAACTGAAAGCTGACAAAAAGAAGACAAAACAGACATGGAAATATAAAACAATGATATATTATACTTATATCACTAAATTCTAAAATTCTCGAAATCTCAAACTTCATTTTCTTTCTTCAAATATGAACATCAAAACAATTTGATACATGTTTTCTTTTTGGTCTGATAAGACGCCTACTCACCATAGCACACTGATATTTATATTACTGGCCAAAGTTCAGTACATTGCACATTATTCAAATAAAAGTTGCTCAATTTTTTGATTTTGGTGAATGAATGGAGATAGTGGAACAGTTTTAAAGATAATGATTATAAAAGATCGTGTTAAAAAAAAAAAAAAATCAATACTAAAAACCAAAAGGAACATATATTGAAATTATAGGTAGAAATTTGGTTTTTGATAAGGTTTTTGTATGAGCTTTTATCTATAACAGCATGAACTCAACCATAAAAGGATGTATTTCACAAGGTCAAGATACTAATTTTGCCCTGATCAGTTGCTAAACTGTAACAAAACACGTGTGACCCACATTTAAAATTCACGTTCCACTATCTACACATACAAACATTCAAGATTGTAATACTAAAATTAGTCTTGGCTATATTGGCAAATATTCACCCTTTAATCCAGTGTGAACACTGGTACACAAATATACTGTTCCTCTCTCTGTCTCTTCTGAACGAGCAGGCTGTTTCTATATACCCAACCATGCCCATTGATCAACATTCAACTCATCTTCACCGCTCACCATTCCTACTGTGTTGCTTTTGCCAAACCCTACACTAAACACTTTACCCTATACTTTTTACCTGGAACCATACGCAACCATGGAACACTTGAAACTCTCGACAATGAGCATTAGGGCTAATCTTTATAATTAGCTGAAGTCCTTCATTCTTAGTCAAAGAGAGACATTCATGGCATTAGGATAACATTCTCTACTCTAAACAATGACACCTGGAGTCTCCCAGGGAACTATTCTTGGTCTACTCTTGTTTGTTGCATATATTAATGAAATGGAGGCTGATTTGCAGTATATCACTGTGCTAAAATATGCAGATGCTAAGCTGTACTTTGAGATAAAAAGAACAGATCTTATATACTATAGATCTTTTCTGCAATGGATCACTGACTAGCAACTCAGGCTAGCTGTAGATACCTGCACCATTATACATTTTGGGAGGAAAATCGCAGAATTTACCTACTTCTTTCACGACATAAACCATAAGTCTACTGGTAAATGTACCTAAGCATTATTGTCAACAATAATCTGCATTAACTGAATCACATTTTTAAAATCAAAAAAGGTCAAAAGTGTCTTAGATGCCAATCACTCTGAGAGTGTAGTGGGTGCTTTTATGTGCCACCGGCATGAGTGCCAGTCCGGCGGCACTGGCAACGACCATGCTCGAATGTTGTTTTTCACATGCCACTGGCACATGTGCCAGTAAGGCGATGCTGGCAACGATCACGCTTGAATGGTGCTTTTTACGTGCCACCGGCACAGGAGCCAGTCGGTGGCCCTGGCAACAGTCATGCTCAGATGATACTTTTAACATCTGATAAGCTCATAATTATTATTTCATCCACCCATCAGGTACCAACCAGCAAAATTTTCAGTTAAACAACACCCACATTGAACTCACTAATTTAGGTGCCCCCTCTCCATAAATGTCATGAATGCTGCCAATCCTCCTGCAACTAATTAAGAAATGCACACAACTTAGTTTCGTGGCTTGGCACAAAAGAGAAGAGTGTTGAATTACAAGAATTACAGTATTTTTAATCTCATACCTCTAGATTCCAAGTTCAATTAGCACTCAAGTTAACTTTTACCAAGCATTATCATTTCAAGAGGGTTGATAAAATAAGTGCTAGCTGGTTGGTTGGTATGGTTTAATACTAGTTCAACCCTGACAGAACAGAGCTGTGATCAAAGGTTTTCCAGCCAAGACCATCCTACTAAAATGTATTTAATACTATATTAGCCACTGTAGCCTTCATTTTTTTCAAGGCAGTAATTTGAAGGAAATATAGCAGAAAGGTTATATATAACAGATACCAGTTGTATATAACAGGGTTGGCTAAACTGAATATGCTATTCCCATCACATTCTGTCTTTTAGAAATGGTAGGTTGGCAGAATTTGCAAAGTGCTGAAATATATATACTTTGCAATATTTAGTTCCAGCTCTTTTTCAGAGCACAAATTCTGTCAGGGTTGCTTTTGCCTTTCACTCCACTGGAATCAATAAAATAATACCAGTCAATTACTTGGATATGACCAACTGCCAAAATTCATGGCCTTGAAACCAAACCATATTAAAAATCCTCATTATAATAGAAGTAGTGAGTAACAGAATTATTTTACCTCTTTATAACCAGAACGACTTTGCCTTTCATCCCATGGCATTGTACCTAAATTTAAAATCATTATCATGGCAGTGGATAGGTAGAATTGTTCAAGTATTGGATAAAATGCCTTGCAGTATTTGTTCTGGGTCTCCAGAGTCTAGATCCTGTCATAGACAACTTTGCCTTTCATTACTGTAGGATCAATAAAATTAAGTACTAATAGTTGTCAATGTAATTGACTATTTCCTCTCCCCAGAATTACTGGCCTTATGCCTAAATCAGAAACTATTATCATTCTTCTTATCATTAAGGTAGCAAACTGGCAGAATCTATAGTGTATCGGACAAAATACTTAGTGGCATTTTTTCTGACTCTCTATGCACTGAGTTCAAATTCTGCTGAGGTTGACTTTGCCTTTCATCTTTTTGGGGTTGATAAGATAAAGTATCATCAGTCAAGTACCAGAGTGGATGTAATCGACCATCACCATTCCTTGAAATCGTTGGGGTTGTACCAAAATATGTGTGTGTGTGTGTGTTATGTTCAGATAAAAGAATGCCAACCTTTACCACTGCAAATATGTAATTGAAATAAGTATAAATTAGTTTTCCACAATATTCTGTTTACACAAAATTGTAGGCAGTAAGTCAAGTGTCAATACAACTGTCTGTAAAACTGTGTGTGTGTGTGTGTGTGTGTGTGTGTGTGTGTGTGTGTGTGTGTGTGTGTGTGTGTGTGTGTGTGTGTGTGTGTGTGTGTGTGTGTGTGAAGATTCGGGGGGGGGGCTGGGATGGTTTGTAGGAGGCAAAATAAGTGAAGTGGTTATAGCATATCATTACAGATACTCCTAGATAGTTGTTTAATTTCATGTTGGCTCTAATAGAACAGACCTTATGATCAAAAGCATTTCAACCATAACCATCCCATCAGTGCCCCCCCCCCCCCCCCACTCCACGGTGTGATCAGCCTGGTGCGCTTTTGATCAGGTGCCAGAAGACGTGGCACCTACCAACCAGAAACCTTTGTCATGCCAAGTTCATTGGGCTGAATATTCTCAACTCTCTCACAGGTTATGTTAATAGCATTGGCTGTTTGATTTATAGTCAATTGCCTGTCATCCAACACCATGCGGTGAACATGATCATTGTTTTCCCTGGTGGTGTCAGTTGTAGGACATCCAGACCTCGGGTAATCTTCAACACTCTCCGTTCCCCTCCTAAATTCAGCTGCCCACTTTTGCACTGTTGATAAAGCTGGAGTGTCTTCTAATGTAGCAACCATGTCAGCAGGATTGTCCTTGTGGAGACTAAACCCTTTTTATGCAGGTACTCAATAACACCACAATGCCACATTTTGTCCATTTTTAAGAGGAGTTACTACTAGTTACTTTTGAAGTCTTCTTTGAACAGTCAGATGTCAGTTTACCTGGAAAGAAACAATGCAATCACCAATGAGAAGAGCTTAAATTAATGCATGCAAGATTTCTCAGCTCTAGCATCACTCCTTCATAGTCAGCCTATGAACTTTTCAGTCCACCCTCGTATGTGAGCATGGAAAGCAAATGTTAATGATGATAATGTTGGTGATGCACATGTCTTTGACACACAATGACACAAGGCTACAGAGAGGTACAAAGGTCTAAAGATACATTGAACTATGAAGAAACAGATTTACTTCAACTTACTTCAACTCCACATTTTGTGAAATACATAATGTCAGTGAGATGGAACTCATGTTTCAGACTCTCTGATATTGTCTCCACATCTGGGATCTTTATACCTGCCGTTGCTGAGAGTGCAATGTCTCTTTCAATCAGATGAGATGCTAAATTATAAAGAGATAAAACAAAATTTTTAAAAAATGTCACATTAACATATGAGTGAATGACCACCATTTTCTGACATACAAGTAGAATTTTTGCAGACCTAAATTTACACACACACATACACCCGCACATGCACACACAAAGAAAAAAATAGGTAGGTTGACTTATACACCGAGATGACCATGGAGGGTCAAAAATTCCTTGTGAAATGCAACCAGATTCAGAAAGATAGTGATGATGCTTGAATGCTTATTCTACATTGTATTCTGGAGAATGCAGTAAGTGAGAGTGTGCATGTGAATTCATGTTTCATCATGGTGGTTGTCAGTCTTGTAACCTATCAGATTATTAACTGGGCACCACTGAAGATTGTCAAACAAGTATTTTATACTCCTCCTTTTCTTGCTGACATTTGAGAGTAAGTGGCAGTCATGCATGTATATACTTCTTGACATTTTCAATCCACCCATCTCCTCTTGTGTCAGTTTCTTTCCAGACTTAAGATGCACAATCAGAGTGGAAACACAGAGTTGTGGCGAGGTTTCTTGTGTAACATTTATTAACCCTTTTGATGCCAACCCTTCTGAAATCATCCTTGCTTCTATGATACAAATTCCCCATTTTAAAGTGATCTAAACTAGAACCTTGCAGCTTGATAATGACAAAATTATTTTAATAAATTCCTTATTATTTTCAAAATTAATTAAAAGAAAGGTAGTGTATTTCAACCTTAGTATGATAGCAAAAGTGTTAAATGCCATTAGACAATATAAACACCCAGTTTGTGACAAAAAAAAAAAAAGCAACAAGTGTTCTTTATTTTTAAAAACTATGGTTTGAGGAAGATTTGGCAACTATTTCTATAAATAGAGACTGTTGTAGAAACAAAAAGTCAATTGAAATAAACCTCCGTAACTGTAGTAATAATAATTACAAGATTAGTTGCATATTGGAGAAAACAATCAAAAAGCATTTTATCAAAACTAATAATTTGTAGATAACCAAGTTATTGAGATAACCTTTCTCTTTAATATTAAGGATGACAGTTATGATGATACCGTGACTGAAAGGTGAGGACAAGCTTACACTTACAACGTGATAGATAACAAGCTTTTATATAAAAGCCACTTGAAACATAAGTTCTATCCAGTTGATGAAGGTCATCCTCTGGATGAGATCGTAGTTAGGAAAAAAAAAAAAAAAAAAAAAAAAAAAAAAAAATCAATGAGAACATCTGATAACATCAGATTTCTAAATATCAACATTTAAATACTAAAATACTTTAACATAAGACAGATTGTTAAAGTATATACTTATACATACTCAGTAAAATAGAGTAATTTAGATTCATCCAGCCATGACCAAGGCATCTATGTATCTTGGAGGCTACATTATCCAATATAAGGAAGGTGCAATCTAAAGAATATTCTACTGTTACTTCTAGCAAGTCAGGCGGCTACATTGGCTCATAGCTTTCTTATGTTATTGATGTGTGGTCTTGGGTTAAAATTCATCATTTACTTAATATTTCTAGCTGAGACTGTCCTAACTTTATTAAGGAGTATATTATCACAAGTTGTAGGGTTGAAAATATGTGGTGTCTATTTAGAACAATATCAAGCAGGTTCATTGAGTAATGTTAGCTTGTGTTTTGTATTTGACCTAGAGGTCAGGGCCTATGGCTTGTGGATGGTCCCACAAAAGAAAAGTAAAGGAAAAAGAATCCAGCAGCACATTAAAAACTATCACTGTTTCTATGGGATTATTGCTTTGTTTGAAATTAGACAGAAATATTGGACGGATTAAGAATTGGTAAGAACAGTTCTCACTTAGCTACCAGAAATAGGTTCCAAACTTTCTGGAAACAGATTAGTGACACTGACTCCCTCCTTCTCCACTTATCCAAAATTGAAAAATTGCTTGAATCAATTTATAATGCAAATTCCTGGGATAGTTCTAAATACATTTTACAGATACTCACCAATAATGATTCTAGTTAATGCGTTCAACTAAGAACTGAACTGTTCAGCAAGAACATTACAAAACATATCGAGGTAACAGTATCACATGAATGAATAGGGTGAAAAACAGCTCAAAAACAAAAGGAAGGAAAAAAAACAACAACATACCTTTATCTTCACATAACCTGACAGTGTCCTCTAGGTCCGAGTCTTCTTCATCAGGATGCTGTTTTTTTTCGTGAAGTTCAATTTTAACTTTACCAAACTATATTTTAAAAAAGAAAGCAAAAATATATATAGGTGACATAGAAATAGAAAACTGATGTAGAGAAAAATTTAAAAATTATAGACTTCATGGAATGCACTTTCACCACACCCATGCTTTTTTTTCTCTCTGATTAGTTGTAGAAATGTTTACTTGTCCATTTTTAATTAAACTGTTTAATCCATCTATGAATCTCACCTGGTTTCACAGGTAATCTTTCAGTTACTGCACAATAGCAGAACAATTTACTTCTATGTCTGGCATTAACTGTATGATTATGAGCAAATTATGACTCAATGGATGATATTTTCAATATAAACAATGCTTAATATTATTACTGATCCAGACACCTTATTTAATACTAACCACATAGTCAGTGAGTGCTTTTAACCTTTAGCAAAGTTGTGAATCATCACCTCTGCCACAGACCATCAGATAGATGCACCTGCCTTCCTTCATCTCTAAAATACTTAACTCTATTTTGTACCAAACACTCTACTTAAATCCTCAGCCCCAGGATTGTAGCTCCTTAAGCTAACCTCCTATCTACATTTTCCTTACAAAATTAACATTCAGAAGTTCATGTTGAATACCAGATACATCAGCCTCTCTTGTCTAAATGCCCAAACATCTTGAAGGAAGGACACATTGGATAATGTAGTTTTAAAGATACAAAGACAGGATAGTCAAACAGGCCAGTTTTTTTTACCCCTTTTCTCTTTTTTCTTGTTCTTTCCTATCTTGCATGTTACTTGGCAACCCCACTAGTGCTAGTAGTAATAAAAAACAAACAAAACAAACAAGCATGCAATAGGTGCAGGTGTGACACCTTGGACAAGTATCTTCTACTGTAGCCTCAGGCTGACCAAAGCCTCGTGAGTGGATTTGGTAGACAAAAACCGAAAGAAGCCCATATATATATAATATATATGAGTGTTTATCCCTGTAACTTAGCAGTTTGACAAAAAAGGCCCAATAGAATAAGTACTAGGCTTACAAAGAATAAGCCCTGGGGTTGATTTGCTTGACTAAAGGCAGTGCTCTAGCATGGCCACAGTCAAATGACTGAAACAAGTAAAAAAATAAAATAATGCAGTACACATAGTAAAGTATTAGAAAGGGCATCCAGCTGTAGAAAGCCTGGCAAAGCTAACAAGGGGCAAGATACAGCCTCGTGGCTCACCCCTGTGCCTATATATATATATATATATATATATATATGACAAAAACACAAATATTTAAAACCTTAGTTCACAAATGACATGCAAAAACCACTAAAAGACGGAATTTAGCCATTCAGATGCAAATATCAAATTGCAGACTTCAAGACTACTGTTACGTTACACTGGACATACAAATGCCATACTTTCATATCGGCTGACCAATGAGGACACTACCATGTGATCACTTAGCCTTGTAGAAATAGCAGCTGTATCTCCCTCTAATTACATCATCTTGAAAAAGGAGGAACACACTGAACAATGTAGATATCACCCACCCACCCCACATAAAAAAAAGAGACAGCCATGGTTGAAATGCTCTAATCTGTCAGTCTGCTCAATCGAAGTTGACCTAGAACTAGATGACAACAACAAACAGCTGGCCATGCGTCTGCGATAACGAGCTTTAAAACTAACACATTAATTGATAACAACCTCACATGGAATACTGCCAAATTGACAAAAGCCATCATTATTCATGGAAGTTATATTAATAGCAAGTTTCAATGATAGACTTAACACAATGCACACAAACACCAATAGATGAACAAACAAAAAAGCCTTTATATGGTTGGTCAACCTGCTAGAAATATCAGCCACATCTCCCATCTTAAGGACATATTGGATAATGTAATCCTAGACATCTGAAAAATGAGAAGTGGTTATGGCTGGAATGCCTTTCATTACAGGACTATTTGATCAATGTTTATTTGTGGTTAAACAACAATGAAGACAAGTAATACTAGCCACCACATCCAAAGAAAGAAACCAGAATGTGAACAGGCAGAATATCTAAAGTCCAGGGATGTTCTATGAAAGATAGACAAACAGACAGATTGCTTGATTCTCATGAATGACTGTTGCCTCCTATAAATGAAGCTGAAATATCAACAGCAATGGAAATCATTTCATCCAGAAAATAAGACTGAGAAAACATTCAATGGATGCCCCACCATAACGGAAATTTATTGTACTGAATAAAAAAAAAAAGAAAAAAAAAACCAACAAGAAAATACATAAAAACAACAACAATAATAATGATAATAAACTTGGAGCATAGCTGTGCTTTCAATAGCTCATGTTTAAAAAAACTAAAAGCTGTGTTCCTGATATGCATACACATACATTTTCATTATTTATATATATATATATATATATATATGTTGAGCAAGTCTTTTATGAATGCCAGCAAAATCAATGTATGGGTTGATTAATGAAATAGCAATATTGATTATAGAGAGGAGACAAAATATAAAAATAAATGAATAAATAGGAGATTGAAGAGAAATTAGTATATGGACCCCATCACTATCTGGTTGTTTTCTCCCTGAGGTCAGCCCTGATCATGTAGACCAATGATCGAAGTTATTCTAGCCATGACCATCCTGCTTTCTTGTTTATTAGGAAACTGCATTGTCCAATATGTTCTTTTAAAAAGACAGTGAGATGAGATACAATGGCCATATGGATGCTATTTCTAACAGGTTAGTTGAGCAACCATTTCAGTTTAAACTAGTTCACAGCGCTTCATCTTTCATTTTCCCTCGCTTCAACTGTCAGTCATTAGAGGATGAGAAATGGTGTAGTGGCCATAAAATATTGCTGGTTCTCCAGACTAGAAACAGTGAAACAGTTAACGGTTAGCTTGAACATTTGGAAGGAGACACCAACAGGTAAAAAAATATGGGACAAGAAGGTAATTCTAGAGGGTTGCAGTACAAAGAAGGAGCGATTGCATAAAGTGAACTGTACGTGTGTATATGAGTTTATATATACATACATATATATATATATATGTAGTCATATACAGATATAGACATATACACATATATAAACACATGCACATATATAAACATATACACATATATTCACATACATACACATATATATATATATATATATATATACACACACATATATTTACATACACACACACATATACATACATATATACATACACACACATATACATACATATACACATATACATACACATATACATACATATATACACATATACACACATATATACAGACATATACACATACATACACATATAAACATACATAAATACATACATGCATGCATACACATACATGCTTACATATATATATATATATACATACACACATATACACATGCATACATACACACATGCACATACATACATGCACACACACATGCATACACATACACATATATATACATACACACACATACATATACACACACACACATATACATACATACATCACATCACAGCTGCATCCTCGTTACACGAGAAAAGCCATTGCCAAGAAGACTTACTGAAATGATTCCTTATTGTTGCCATGTGATGCCCTTATATGACTTTTAAGCCCGGCCAACATTTTACACACTTTATTACATACTAGACAACTGTAATGGCTGGCAGGAGAAACAGGTGCCACCATATGCACTCTCTTAACATGTCTTTTGAAATCTCCAACCGAGAGGCACACCTTTCCACATTTTACACGTGTTCTGTTGTGAATTTTAAGAGTCACATCATTGTTTATCATGGGCTGATTTCTGTGAGAATTTTGATGGCTAACCAGGCCTACAAGACTCAAACACCTCCACCCACAAACCACACACATAAAATGCAACACTCTCTCACTTTCCACAGGTTCCCCCCACTTCTAATCCCTCTCCTAGTTCTCTCATACTTTACCCTCTCCCTCTCAAACCTTGAACAACCATCATGCACTATCTACCTCCATCCATCACGGTCTTGTGCCTCCCTCTCCCAATTACCAGCTGCAATTCCTGTCTGAGTTAGAGCATTTTTAAGGCAATCCTTAAACCTTAGTTTAGGCTTATATGCTGGTCTCCTGCTAACTTCCAGCTCACCATACAATAGCTGCTTGGGCAGTCGCTCATCACTCATCCTCACCAAATGCCCCCCCCCCCCACCTCAAATGTCTTTGTAAAATCATTGACTCTATATTTCTACTGCCACTCATCTCAAGCACCTCCACATACATACATACATACATACATACATACATACATACATACAAAGAGAGGGTGTATTTTGATTACATCATGAAAAGAAAAGTCTACCTCAGAAGAATTTGAACTCAGAATGTAAAGATGGACGAAATGCCACTGAACATTTTGCCTGGTGTGCTAATGGTTCTGCCAGCTTGCTGCTTTAATAATAATAATAATTTCTACTATAGGTACAAGGCCTGAAATTTTGGGGGATGTGTTAAGTCGATTACATTTACCCTAGTACTTAACTGGCACTTAATTTATCGACCCCCAAAACAATGAAAGACAAAGTTGACCATGGCAGAATTTGAACTCAGACTAAAATGCCGCTAAGCATTTTGCCCAGCATGAATAATGATAATAATGGTTTCAAATTTTGGCACAAGGCCAGTAATTTCGGGGAGGGGGTGGGCAAGCCGATTACATCTATCCCAGTGTTTCACTGATACTTATCTCATTGACTCTGAAAGGATGGAAAGTAGAAGTGACTGTGGCAGAGTTTGAACTCAGAACATGACAAACAAAATACTGCTGAGCATTTTGCTTGGCATGCTAATGATTCTGCCAGCTTGTCAGCTTATTATACATACTGACTGATATCTTTAACCCTTTTGTTACTGTATTTATTGAGATGCTCTCTGTTTCTTTCAGTTACTCTAGATATAACAAAGAATTTAGTAAAATAACTTAGTTATCATTAAGCTACTGTTAAGAACATAAATTGCGACTAAGGTATGGTGGAAGATTTTAATTCAGAACTTATGAAAACAAGACATTTGTAATCAGAGTCAGAGCTGGTTTCAGCCGGGTTGGTATCGAAAGGGTTAATACGCAACTCCCCATTTAGTTCACTTGTGCTCTGACAGTCATGCATACTAACAACATTTCACATATCACATTCCTCTTATAATGCTTAAATTATCAATATTAATTGGTGTTTTTCAGTTTATGTAAGTGCATGTAGCATGATGTAAAGAATTCAACTTTCTTACTCTCTCTCTCTCTCACACACACACACACATGCATATGTGTATGTCAGATATAATTACTTGCATGCAATAAAATTTCACTATAAAGAATCCTTAGAACTAATCCAAGCTTCCAATTTTGTTATTTTCTTTTCATTGTTGTGCTGAAATGTCAAAAATTAACAATAGGCTTTGTATGGCTAAAGACACTTCTTAATTGTATTTCAAATTTCTTTGCAGCATACAATAAGTTACAGAATAAATATTTGCAAAGAATTTGAAGGTTTTGTTTTGAGGATTCTGTTATTAATCTTGGATAAAGGCACAAGGCCTGAAATTTTTTGGGTGCGGGCAAGTTGATTATATTGCCCCCCCCCCCAATGTGCAACTGGTACTTATTTCACTAACCCTGAAAGTATGAAAGGCAAAGTCAACCTTGGAAAAATTTGAACTCAGAACGTAGCGATGGACGAAATACCACTAAGCATTTTGTCCGGTGAACTAACAATTCTGCCAGGCACAAATCCTGACATTTTGTAGGAAGGGGCTAGTTGATTTCATTGACCCTAGTATTTGACTGAGGACACAAAATGCACAGATGCTGGTGACACAAAAAGGCAAAATAGATCATAAATGAACAAAAGTACATATTGTAGAGGATTCACTATATTTGTAATAATAATAATAATAATAATAATAATAATAATAACAGAGGAGAGAGAGAGAGAGTCAGTTGACTACATCAACCTCAGTAACTGACTGGTACTTTATTTTATCATCTTCAAAAAGGACGAAAGGCAAAGTTGGCTTCAGTAAAATTTGAACTCAGGAGTCGGAAGAAATAGCACAAGCATTTCTACTGATGTTTTAAAAATTCTGCCAACTTGCTGCCTTTAATTATATCTAACATAGGTACAAAGCCAGAAATTTGGAGAGAGTATATTAGTCAGAAGCAGTAACTCTAGTACTTGACTGCTACTTTAATTTGTTGACCCTATTGAAAGATGTAAAACAAAGTTGACCTTAATGGGATTTGAACACAGAACATAAAATTTATAGCAGTAATAATTAGCAGAACCCATGGAAAGTCTTCTTCTATAGGTTAATAGACCTTTATAACATTGCTTTTATTATATTAAACACTTTAGTTGTCTTCAATTTTGTTCAACAGTTAAGGTTGTAACACAAAAACACATAACTTTATTTTTAAAAAATCTTTTGCTTGTTTCAGTCACTAGGCTGTGGCCGTGCAGCGGCACCATCTTGAAGGGGCTGAACAAATTGACACTAGCACTTATTTTGAAGTCTGGTATTTATTCTAACAGTCTTTTTTTTTTTTATCAAACTACTAAGTCACAGGGACCTAAACAAACCAAGACTAGCCATCAAGCAGCAAGGGGGGGGGGGGGACAAATGCAAAAACACACACACAGAGTGGTTTCCACTTATAAATTCATTTGTAAGACATTGGTTGGCCCAAGGCTATAGTATAAAACATTTGCCCAAGGTGCAGCATGGTGGAACTGAATCTGAAACCAAACCATGTGATTAGAAAACGACCTTGTTAACCATGCAGCTATGCCTGTGCTTCTGTGAAACAAAACACTAATATAAGTCTCCAACTTAGTCACGAATATGAACTGAGGATTATAAATCATTTATCAACAGTAACGCTTAACTAGTACTAATTTTATTGACCTAGAAAGATGAAAGAAAAAGAAAATAATAATTATCAATGTTAGTAAGATTTAATGTGAAAAAAAAAAAGCTCAGTTCATTATTCCGTTTATGATTCAGACATTTATTTCTTAGAATACTTAAGTATATCATCTGCTAAGTAGAAAGAAAAGAAATATCTTGTATCTCTTACTCTAATACAGTGGGTTCCAAAAGGCATACGGCAGATTTACTGCGGAGTTTACAAAAATGGCCATGTGATATGGAGTTTGCTTCCCAACCACATGGTTCCAGATTCAGTCCCACTGCATAGCACTTTGGGCAAGTGTCTTCTACTATATTCCCAGGCCAACCAAAGCCTTGTGAGTGGATTTGGTAGATGGAAACTGAAAGAACATATCTGTGCTGCTGCCCCCACCGCTTGATAACTGGTGTCGGTGTGTTTAGTAGCCAGATATCTCTCAGAGCAAACCCTACCTTTTTTTCTTTTTTAAAGGACAGACACATTGAACAATGTTGTTGTTGGCACTCTGTCGCTTACGACGTCGAGGGTTCCAGTTGATCCGATCAACGGAACAGCCTGCTCGTGAAATTAACGTGCAAGTGGCTGAGCACTCCACAGACACATGTACCCTTAACGTAGTTCTTGGGGATATTCAGTGTGACACAGTGTGACAAGGCTGACCCTTTGAATTTCAGGCACAACAGAAACAGGAAGATAGAATGAGAGAAAGTTGTGGTGAAAGAGTACAGCAAGGTTCGCCACCATCCCCTGCCGGAGCCTCGTGGAGATTTTAGGTGTTTTCGCTCAATAAACACTCACAACGCCCAGTCTGGGAATCGAAACCGCGATCCTAAGACCGTGAGTCCGCTGCCCTAACCACTGGGCCATTGCGCCTCCACACATTGAACAATATAGCTTAGATATACTAAAAAAGACAATTGTCACAGCTGGAATGATGGAAGATCTGGTCAGTTTGAAGTAAACAACAGTAACGAATGAGAGTGCCTAGTCAAACCTCAATCGTCTTCAAATTCTTAAAAATGAAAAGGACAAATTGGATAATGAAATCCTAAATACACTATGTTTAGATTGAAAAAAAAAAGAAAGAAAAAAGTCAAAAATAACTAAAACCAAAGCATTGTGCTTGTGATTTTAAAACACCTGTGATCATGGCTTTGAAACACCTGTCAACATAGGTAAGCTTGATCAAAGGTGGTAAGGAGCTGAATAGCAAATTAGCCAAGTCTAAGGCGTAGATCTGATCTGAATGATTTATATTAGTTGATATTTTCAGATGTACAGCAGAATGTTCATGTGAACAATTTGTTTGCCTAGTAAATGTGACATCCTCATGATACATGAATGAATGGAATGTTGTGAAGGCCTAATGATAATAATGTTAATGTGCATATAGGCAGAATATGTGGATGCATGTGAAAAACGAAATGGGAAAAAGAATATTAATAATCATACAAATTCATTCATTTTTATAACGAGGAAAATTGAGGATGTGAGAGGGATTGAAAATTGATCTAAGGAGTTTGAGTCTAACAAAGGAAGGTATCTCTAACCCATGCAGGTATAGAAAAATGAACATAAACTGATGATGATGCATATAGTTATAGGTAACTATAGTTATCACAAAGGTAATATCATATACATCCTAGAATAATTAGTAAAATTAAGATTCACACACATACACACACACACAGTTTTGTAATTCTTATACCAATTATTTTTTATTCATTCTTGGGTTGATATTCTAGTCAGCACTCTTCATCAGAATTTGTGGAAGTGAACTGCCTAAATTAGAAAACATAATTTATATTTTTCCATGGTGTTAGACTGACTGTTGTGAAAGTGTAAGACATAGTGGTTAAGGTGTTACACTCACAATGGCAAGATTGTGGTTTCGATTCCTAAACTGGGTGGTGTGCAAAATACTTCATTTCATATTGTTCCAGTTCACTCAGCTGTAAAATGAGTGAGCCTGTGACAGATTGCTGTCCTGTTCAAGGGGTATGTTGTGATTTCAGTCTGTCATATGCCATGGAAACTGGATCACTGGCTCTATGAAGCCTAGTCTAAGGGTTGATGGTAATGATAAGACTGGCAGCTGACAGTGGACCTTGTCAAACAGCTGAAGTTCTCAGAGCATATCATACAAACTACACTCTGTCCAGATATAGTTTTCTTCTCAAATTCCACAAACAGATGGTCATCTGTGTACTGGCTGCACCCTGGGAAGAACACATAGAAGACGTTCATAAGAGGAAGCTGGCCAAATACCAGGAACTGGTAGAGGAGTGCAGAAACCAAGACTGGCAGGCATATGGTATGCCAACTGAAAGAGGCTATCAGGGTTTTGTGGGGAGGGAGCATTTATTCTGCAAAGCTCTGACCATACATTCCACCACTGGAGCTGCAGAGAGATAGGCCACTAGATAGTTTTTTGATAAAGATGGTGGAACAGTAGTTTGCTTCTGCTTGGATGCAAGTTGGGATCTGATCAACTTTAGCTGGGTCAAATGGGTGAAAGGGTCTGATGAAAGACCTGAAGTCCCTTAAGAACTCAGAAACATCACAGATGGCACATCCCAGACCATTCATCATAAGATGCATCTTAGAACTGACAAAACACGGATTTAAATTTTAGAACTAAAAAATGGAAATCAGAATTCACATTCAACTTTACCTTTCATCCTTTCGAGGTTAATAAAATATACTAGGCAAGTACTGAGGTTGAAATAATCAATTTTGACCTTCCCTTCAAAATCACAGGCCATTTGCCAAAAATAGAAAGAATTATCAGTCCACTTGAGCAAAGCTAATCTGGGACTAAACAAACCATATCAAGTGCAGTTGCTACTGAAGTTAGGTAAAGTTGATTTATTAATGGCTGAGGTTTGAGCTAAGGTTAAATCTTTCATAAAAAAAAATTAGGTCTTCAGAACAAGTTCATAATGGAAGTTACTAATCTTAGGCTGATAAGAGGCAAAACTCTTCAATACTGCCACTGTTCTTATCCAGTACTTTCCAACTGGGTTGTCATGACACCCTGAGCTGTTTTAGACAATAGTTAGAAATGTTGAGAGGTTTTTAAATTTAAATAACAACTGACAAAAAAAAAAAAAATGTCATTAAGAATGTTGTGTATCTTAAACATAGAGAGATAGCATGATGAGGTCACAAAAATGATGGAAAAACCAGTGATCTAATATAAAAGAACTTTTCCGAGACAAATTGTTTTTCTGGCCACAAGATGAACTAAGGCATTGCACAATTAAGGTCCTTGTCCTTATTTTCACTTAAATAACCTGTCTGAAAAAGGAAAGGGTACATTGGAAAATATGGTCCTAGATAGCACTGTTTGAATGAAATGTAACATGATCGTTGCTTGATCAGTGCAGAACTGGAGACACACAAGAATGTTGACTTTGTAAATGTCTAGTTGGGTTTCAAAAATCAAAACGTTCTCCTGCAACTTTAGAGTTATAATAATAAAAATAATTATAATAATCCTTTCTACTTTCGGCACAGGGCCTGAAATTTAAGGGTGGTGGGGCTAGTCAATTACACTGACCCCAATGCATAACTGGTACTTATTTCATCAACCTTGGAAAGATGAAAGGCAAAGTCGACCATGGTGGAATGTGAACTCAGAATGTAAGGATGGACAAAATGCTGCTAAGCATTTTGACCAGCATGTTAACAATACTACCAGTTCGCTGCTTTTATAATAATAACAATCCTTTCTACTATAGGCACAAAGCCTGAAATTTGGTGGTGGGGGGGGATAGTAAATTATACCGACCCCAGTGCATAACTGGTACTTATTTTATCAACCCTGAAAGGCAAAGTTGACCTCAGCAGAATTTAAACTCGGAACAGAGCAATGGGCGAAATACCGCTAAGCATTTCATCCAGCGTGCTAACGACTCTGCCAGCTTGCCTAATAATAATAATTTCTATTATAGTCACAAGACCTGCAATTTGAGAGGAGGGGACTAGTTCATTACATTGATCCTAGTACTCAACTGGCATTTACTTTATCAACTTCAAAAGAATGAAAGGTAAAGTTGACCTTACTGGAATTTGAACTCAGAATGGAATGACAGATAAATTGCCATGAAGCATTTTGTCCGGCTTAAGGGTTCTGCCAGTTCACCACCTTAATAATAATAACATAAGTTTCAAATTTTGGCACAAGACCAACACTTTTATTGGGAGGGTGTTAGTCAATTACATTGACCCCAGTATTTGACTGGTACTTACTTAAACCCTAAAGGATGAAAGGTAAAGTTGGCCTTGGTGAGATTTGAACTAAGAATGTAAAGAGTTGGAAGAAATGCCGCTCAGCATTTTGTCTGATGTGGTAATGATTGTCAGCGCACTGCCTTAATAATAATAAAGGTAAACAAAAGTTGTTTCAATGTTAGATAAGGATTGACCTTTGTAAAATTGAATGACAAGGTGAAGGAGAAGAACAATAATATTAATAACAACACCAACACTGACTGTGACAAAATGGAGTTACCTCTATGCGGGTACTTGGCCTACTAAAAGGAGCTGAGAAATCTCATTTAAATTACACACACTACCATCTTAAGAAAGGTATACATTAGATAATGTAGTATTAGATACTCATCATCATCATCATCGTTTAACGTCCGCTTTCCATGCTAGCATGGGTTGGATGATTTGACTGAGGACTGGTGAAACCGGATGGCTACACCAGGCTCCAATCTGATTTGGCAGAGTTTCTACAGCTGGATGCCCTTCCTAACGCCAACCACTCAGAGAGTGTGGTGGGTGCTTTTACGTGTCACCGGCATGAAGGCCAGTCAGGTGGTACCGGCAACGGCCACGCTCAAAATGGTGTATTTTATGTGCCACCCGCACAAGAGCCAGTCCAGGGGCACTGGCAACGATCCCAGGGGCACTGGCAATGATCCATAGGGCACTGGCTTGTTTTGGATTCAATATTCTGTGTCGTTAAGTAAAAGAGATATAGTGAAATGTCTGAAATAGATAAGGTATAGGATCGCTAGTCTATAGGTCAAGATTTAACATGCCACTGTAATTTAGAAGGATCGGGAAAAATATTTGACATTACAAGCAAGACGGAAAAACAGCAGGCCTTGCAATGTAGCTGTTGGACATCAACCTCGGAGATGACTACACACCACAATACCGGCAACCTGTCCAGAAGGGCAGTAACTGAAGAAAAACTGATACACAATTGTGAGGATACTAATTCTACTGCAGAAACCTCTCAAGCGTAGGTGCTGAAAGGCACCCGTCCATGCTGTAAAATGATAGGTGATAGAAAGAATGTCTAGCTGTAAAAATTATACCAATATAGGTGCAGGCATGGCTGTGTGGTAAGAAGTTTGCTTCTCAACAACATGGTTCTGGGTTCAGTCCTATTGTGGGATGACCAAAGCCTTGTGAGTGGATTTGTTAGACAGAAACTGAAAGAAGTCTGTCATATTCATATATATGTGTGTGTGTGTGTGTGTGTGTGTGTGTGTGTGTGTGTGTGTGTGTGTGTGTGTGTGTGTGTGCCACTACCATTTGACAACAGGTGTTGGTGTATTTATGTCCATGGAACTTAGAAGTTCAGCAAAAGAGACCGATAGAATAAGTACCAGGCTTAAAGAAAATAAGTACTGGGGTTGGTTTGTTTGACTAAAATTCTTCATGGTGGTGCTCCAGCATGGCCGCAGTTTAATAACTGAAGCAAGTAAAAGATAAAAGGAAGGAACAAACAGAAGAGACGTGGATTTTGCCAACCACAACATTTAAAAAAAAACAAAAAAACTTATCTGGGGAACCAGTAACCGAAGACACAAACACTATAATGACAGTGATACAACAAAATGTACCAAGTCCATGATGTAAAGTGACTGGTGAGAAGTAAGACGTCCTGCTAGAAAAGAAAGGCGAGCTGGCAGAAACGTGAGCACGCCGGGCGAAATGCTTAGCGGTATTTCGTCTGCTGTTACATTCTGAGTTCAAATTCTGCCGAGGTCGACTTTGACTTTCATCCTTTCGGGGTCAATAAATTAAGTACCAGTTACGCACTGGGGTCGATGTAATCAACTTAATCTCTTTGTCTGTCCTTGTTTGTCCCCTTTATGTTTAGCCCCTTGTGGGCAATAAAAGAAATAAGAAAAGAAATGGCACACATAGAAACAGAAACTGGCAATTTTCTCTTGTGCATGCCAAATGATAACGGACAGCAACAGGAGGTAACATGTTGAGAGTCATGAAAGCATAGGAAAAAAAAATGGAAATAAAATACAATAGTGCCAGCATTGAGTAGTTGTTGAATTAGCATTGAAGTAAGTGAGATATTTGTGGAGATAAACTACAGTTAAAATGGCAAAAAAAATAAAACCCACTTATGGCGAAGAGAAAATGGCAGGTATTGTGTTGTATGATTACACTGAAAATGATGAATATATGATGGATATGTTGCTTATAATGTCCGATATCATTCCCAATTAAATTTTTAGTCATAAAGACTGGAAAAGTGGGTTTAGTTTGAGAGAGACTCTAAATAAATGAAAGGAGAAGAGTAACATGTATTGTATGGGTTTAATCAAAAGTGGTGTACAGTTGGCAGTTTAAAAAAAACACTGGAAGTAGAAGAGACAGGAAGACCAGTGTTAATGAGTAGGTGGTTACAATGTAATTAATAAACTAATATTCCTAAGTTGTTTAGTGAGCTTTTTTTTTTCACATGGTCCAGAATGAAACTGCACCACTCTAGATATTTGTGTATGTGTGCAACACTAAAGTGATCTGCACTCCTACTTTAAAGAGAGTCAGAAAACAGTTTAGAAATGATTTATTTTTTTCAATCCTGAAGAGAAAATGCAACCATTTTGTCTGCTCATCATATGGTAAACTTGAACATCTTTGATAACTTTCTCATGAAGATTACATTTCACATAACCAAAACAGCATCACAATGATTAACTTTCATTTTCATGACCTGATAATACAATGCAAAGCACAAGATACAATGCAGATAATACAATGCAAGGCATGTGCGAAACAGTCATGCAATATATCCACTTTGCATATCCTGTGATTCATTTCAATGATATCCAAAGCATGTATGCATGAAACACACTGCAGTCAATGTATCATACAATATAATTGTTGGGATCACAGATGACATATTTATAGTGAGACATCTAATAAGAAATTCTTAGTTCAGAATAAACTGCTTCACTTAGCAGTTGCTCATCAGAAGAAAGCTTTGGTAGAGCAACATGTTCTGTAGTAGGATGGGTGCCAAAGAAGAGTTGATGAGATGGCTTGCAAAACACCTGAAAAAGGCTAGAATGTACAACGGCCAAAATGTAGTGAAAACAACAATCAAGATTAGGTCACCAGTCCAACTCATGTAAACAATGTACATAATACAATTCTTCATCTCATCATCATCATCATCGTTTAACGTCCGCTTTCCATGCTGGCATGGGTTGGACGATTTGACTGAGGACTGGTGAAACCGGATGGCAACACCAGGCTCCAATCTGATTTGGCAGAGTTTCTACAGCTGGATGCCCTTCCTAACGCCAACCACTCAGAGAGTGTAGTGGGTGCTTTTACGTGTCACCCGCATGAAGGCCAGTCAGGCGGTACTGGCAACGGCCACGCTCAAAATGGTGTATTTTATGTGCCACCCGTACAAGAGCCAGTCCAGGGACACTGGCAACAATCTCGCTCGAAAATCCTATGAAGGCCAGTCAGGCGGTACTGGCAATGGCCATCTCAGAAATATAGGGATAGTACACTAATTTCCCAGCCTAAGAACAGTCTTGACTCACCTCACAGTTTCTCTTGAAATTGCAACACATCTGTTTCCATCCTCACACTCATGCAACCTACTCGTCCACACATCATCACCTTTTCTCTCATCTTCTTCCTCTGTACTCTTAGACAGCACGTACTCTCCCCTACCTCCTCTCCAACTCATACTTGTCATCCACCACACCCTTATTCACCATTCTGTATATTTGCCTCACTACCCCTACACAATCTCTAACTATCCCTCACTCGCTCTTGCAACCTCTAACCACTCTTCCTCTTGTCACCACCATCCTTATCTCTCTCTCTAACTCTACCCTAATTACTCCCACCCATTCTTGTATAATGCGAGTAGTCATGCATCTCTTCTGCAGTAACAAACCTGCCCTGGTTCCATCCTTCATAGATTAACTACCCATCACCAAACATAAGTTGCTTCCCCCTCTAATGTAGTCCAATTCAGTCTAAAAGGCTTTTAGCAGGCAACCTCACTAGTGTTGGTGCCATGAAAAAATAAAATAAAAAGCACCTAGTACACACTGTAGAGTGGTTGGCATTAGGAAGAACATTCAGCTTGTAGAAACTGTGCCAAATCACTTCTATTGATTGCCACGTTTTCATCATTCGATGGTGACCGTTTGGCACCCAGATCAACCCTAAGTGAGCAAACCCAAACCTTTGATCAAGAGTGTTCTAGCAGTGATCGCCAGGATCATATCTTTTGTATATCATGCTAACATCGTGCAATGTACAGTAGTCTTTTTTTTAAGACGGTAGAATGTGGTCTAAGAGAGACTTCATTACTATTTTTAGAGCAGCCGAGCGAACTGCAATACTGACGATAGCGAGTGGGATAGACGTTTTCCTTGACGTCCGAGTGGATTTGTCTGTACATAGTCGAATGATGAATTGAATAAGATTACGACGAAGAGAAGACCTAATACGTACAGGAAGAACGGTCGAAATACGTAATAGCAACAGTGTTACGTATGTTCCAGCTTCTATGCTTTAAGGTGTGCCGGAAATTTATATTTAAAAAAATGTAAATAAAATAAAGCGACAAAATATAGGACAGATAGTCAATCCGTCATCAAACAATCATAAGGAGTACCAGCCGTAACCATCCCAACTTATATTCATATATTGTGTCTAGGACTAGTCTTTTTTTAAACTTATTTTTTTAAAACCTAAGAGTGTAATTTAAGGAAGATTTGACTGCTTTTTCTAGTAAGTCACTTGACCACGTGGATGGTCTAGTTATCCCTATCTCTGATCAAATATATAGGAAATCGAAGGTGTTCCAGCTGTGACTAATCCACCCTTTAAATAGTATCAGAAACTACATTATCGTGTGTGTGTGTGTGTGTGTGTGTGTGTGTGTGTGTGTGTGTGTGTGTGTATACACACACACACACACACATAGTTGTGATTTGAGTGGAATTTGACTGCTATATCTAGCAGGACAAATGACTGCGTAGAAACCCACCACCACTTCATATTGACATGTGGGACAGTTTCAAACCAGCGCAAAGAATTAAAAGGAACACGCTTCTCAAAGTATGTGGAACTGAAGAAAATTTGAATGGTTTTTTTAATTCTATGTAATTTATTTAGAAATAAATTATAGATTGGAAATTCGGCGTTTTTTTTTTCTTCCTTCTTTCAGTTAAGCGCGAACGATTTTTTTAAATACAAAATTTAAACGTAAATCGATCAAATTGAAGAAGCAACATACGTGTATAAATAAATATAGTCAGAAAAGTCAACACTGAAAAGGTAACAAACGTGTAGCCAATGTTTATAGAGTTGACCAGTCCTAGGTTAAACTCGATTGTGCAAACAACCCTGCGATCAAAAAAATGCCAACCAACCAACCATGGTTGTCACATCTTTTTAAAGGAATATCTAAAGCTGTGTTTGTTTTTTTTATCCTTTAGTAGGGTGTAATTTGAGGGAGATTTACCAACTGTTCCTAGCTAGTTGTGCAAACACGTAGATGCTCCGTCGATACTTAACAGATACTAAATATTCTTATGAGATATAGTCAAAAACGTATTTGATTGTTTATGCATTTGTAGTTGTTTAAGCCCCATGCCAGCATTGACGGAATAGAACTATGATCAATAGCATTCCAGCCGTAACCATCACATCTTTATTTTTCAGACAATGTGTATAGAACTACATTTATCCACTGTAGCCTTTCTTCTTATTTTAAAGACAAGCGAGTGTGATTTTGAAGCAGATTTAGCTGTGTTTTCTAGAGGATCAAGCGACCACGTAGAGGTTAATTCTTTGGATCATAATACTTGCTCGGCATACACACACACACACACACACACACACACACACACACACACACAAATATATATATATATATATAAAATGAATGGACGATAGTTAAAGATTAACCTTTTTCGCGTGGAATATGTGAAACGATAAAGATGCAACTGCAATCTTTTGAATATTGCTTGTTGTTTAGCCACGGGTCAACTGTGACCGTTTTATCGTATCTAGGTCTACACAGCATCCTTCCTTTTGTTCTTGTTTAACTCCCGGTTTGTCCTAATAGGATGGACTTATGATCAAAAACATATAAACAGCGACTCCCTGTCATATTCTATAATAAATAGCACCACTTAAAAAAACAGAAAAAGCCGTAAAGCTGTGAGTTAAGGGATATTTTGATCCTTTTTCTAATAGTACGAACGACCCCACGCACAGCTTCCCTCTTTGTTTAACTGATCAATTTCTTGGCTCCAATAAATTATTCCTTCAGCATCAACAAGCATCTTTTTTAAAAACAAATTTTTCAACCTTTGAGATATGAAAACAGTTTATATAGTACCCATTCTCTGAGCTAGCTTTTCTTTTTTTTTTTTATTTTTCTTTCTGAGAGTCGGTAAAACTTAGCGTTTAACATATACGGATGCAGATGTAAACACTATATAAAGCTTAGCTTTAATCCTTGGGTGTAAGCACCTCGTCGTTACAGGCCTATTCCCCCCTATCATTTTACCGGAGTCGTTAAAATAAACAAATAAATACTAGACAAGTCAATGAGAGAGCATCAGCGTGGTCGTCTAATCTGCCAGAAATAGCAGCCAAGTCTTCTTCAAATAACAAGTTTAAAAAGATCACCTTGGATAATGTGGTCCTCTATACATAGGAAAAAGACGGACTGGTCATAACTGGAATACCTTTGATTATAGACCTGCTCAATTTGGGCATCCTCGGGCTAAGCAGCAACCAATAAGTTCTAAACAAGTTCTGATTCAATATACTCAACTAATCTCTCCTGGAAAATGTATAACTTCTATGATGTTAAGAAATCAATTCTCGCCGATTTAGCCTTAAAACATTCCAAGATCTCATATATATATGTATAATGTAAATAACAGTTACATACTGAGGTCGACACTCGCAACTTTTCATATTTATCAATGCTAGAAATTATTAGTACTGCCACGTTACCAAACAGGTTTTTGGAATTAGCTTGTTATTGCCATTCCTGGCAATACAAGATGTCAATACCTTCTTAGCATCCCACTTCAACCGCATGAAGTTAAGGGCCTCATAGGGAGAAGAAAAGGCAAACATACACTTCTTTCAAATTGCTAAAGAATGGCTGGAATGATCGGAGTGTGGTAGTTAAGTTGTTAAGTACTTGAGGTTAAATACCCAAGACGGTTGGTACTGCTCATTTGCACTATGCTCTTTGAAAGAGACCCTTACTGATGTTACCCAACGACGCTCTAATAATGATAAAGGAAGGTTTTGGGGTTAATATACTTCACGTTAAATCCACAAATGAGACACGAACGAAATCAAAGTGCCTGTCTTTAATGGTGTAGCAGGGTTAATAATAATGATTCTTTCTAATTATGGCAGAAGGCCAGCAATTTTAGGGGGAGAAGTTAGTCGATTACATTTACCCCCAGCATTTGACTGGTACTTTATCTTATCAATCCCGAAAGGATGAAAGGCAAAATTGACCTCGGTGCGATTTGAACTCAGAATACAAAGAGACGGAAGAAATGCCGCTAAACATTTTGTGCGACGCGCTAACGATTCTGCCAGTTAGCTGTAATAATAAAAATGATTTCTAACATAGGCACAAGGCCACACATTTCGAGGGAAGGTATAATCGATTAAATCAACATCAGTATGTGACTGGCACTGTTATATCGACAATGGAAGAATGAAAACCGAAGTCGATCTGGAAAGGATTTGAACTCGGGGCGTCACAGTTGGGTATAGACTTTACAAGAGGTGTCTCATGCTTGGATGAAATAAATAAATCTAGTAAAATCTCTCGTGTCACCGAAGATTCGAGTTCTCATGTCATTTTTGCACTGCATTCTGGATTCTCTTTTAACTGTAGTGAGGGCCAGACGGAGTTTTAAACAAAAGTTTGCTATTTTTTTTTTGCTGGAATACAAGCGTTAACCCAACTCTATCCGTAAATCACCCCTGCCAAAATATCTTTATCGTATTAAGTATAATGCTTGTGTATACAATAATAATAATAATAATAATAATAATTAGTTGTCTAATAGCTAATATGTTGTATGTAATAATAAATACATCCAAAATACTGTAAATACACACCCTGTCGTATAGAATATATTACTTGGATATATAATAATTATCAGCTGTCTATAGGGTGAGCTAATAATACCTTGTGTATAACAGATGCGCTTGAAATACTTTGTTGAAAACCCTTATCGAGTATGAATACTGTCTGGGGTATATAGTAGTATAAAAAGCTATCCATAGGGTTAGCTAATAAATAATTTGTGTATAATAATTATTAAAAAAATACTCGGTGAAAAACCCTCATTGTATAAAGTATATTGTCTGTGTATGTGTATATGATACACATTCATACTAATAGTGTTAGCTAATAATACCTTTGGTATAATAATACAAAGCCTTAACGGATAAAGTACACAGCTTGAGTACGTATCTCACATACAAACATATAATAATGAAATGTCTTAGCTAATGTCATGAGTATATTGAGTAAAAAAAAAATTAATGAATTCTGTCGCAAAACATTAAGTCTACAAGTGGGAGTGTATACAAACACGTTGTAATCAAAAAGAAAAAAAGACCCCACTATTACTACCAGCACAGAAGGAAAACTGAAAGTTGAGATGAATTGTAGTAAAGAGCATCGTCTGCTCAAAGTGTTTGGTCGATTGTTGTTGACCCCGGTCCGATCTTGTTGACTGGGACTCCGGTGTTTGATGCTGGAACGAATCGAAGGGCGCAAAAATGACAAAACTAAGTTAACTCACCTGAAAGATTTTCAGTAGTAGCTTCACATATCTCTTCCTGACGCCCAGGGACTTACCAAGAGAAGCGAGTACTATAACAGTGAATAAGATTAATATCATAGGAAGAACGAGGACAGATAGAACGGCCAACAGTAAGTGTTCTTGCTCCATAGGGGATCCGTGAAATGTGAACGTCTCCAACAACACCAACACTACAAACAGCAGCAGCAGTAGCACCACCACCAATGAACTTCTACTCGCAAAGTCAAGGTCTTTTGTGTTTCTTTTTTCTTTTCTTTTATTCTTGTCTTTTTTTCTTCTACTTCTTCAAAATTTTGAATTCGTTTGTTTTTGTAAAATAATATTGCTTTTTCTCTCCGTTTATGAATTAAAAATTTTTTTGTTTAAATAAATTTTATACTTTTTTTTTTCAGAATATATACTTTAAATATTTCAGAAATAAATAAATTATTAATGCTACATTTTAAAAGAAAGACAGAATATATAAAAGACAAATAAAGCTGTTACGAAAGTCACGTTTAGAAAATAACACAATGTTTGATAATTATAACGTCTTCGAGAGTAGAACTTGTTCGTTATTTAATCGGCTCTCATAGAATAACGGTGTGAGTGTTGTAGTTCTCGCAGTCGTCGTGGTGATTATTGTTTGTTTGTAACTATTATATTTTGGTTGTGCTGCCGGTAAAACACCTTTTTCTTTTCTTTTCTTTTTTTAACCGGGACAGAAAGCAGTGACCGTGAACCGTTATAGGGCTTCCGAGACTGGTGTAAGTATCCTCAAACCGAAAACCTGGTCCAAGTTTGTAGATACATTATGCTTAAATAAAAGAAAGAATGAAACTCGGTACAGTGGTGGTGTTAAACCGGGTGACGGGTTAAGTCTCCCAACTTGGGCTGATCATGGTGGTATTTGAACTCAGGACGCAAAGAGCCGAAACAAGTATCGCAAAGCATCCGGCCCGACGTTTTTGTTGCCACACCAATCCATCGCTCGAGTCAAAGTTCACTCGGCAGGATATGAACTCTAATCGCAAAGAATCGGAACAAGTTCTGCGAAGCATTCTGTCCCATGCCCTAACGACTCTACCAATTCCACAATTCTCGAGCGCCTAACTAGATGGCTTATTGTCTCTAAATTGCGATAAGTCACTGCTCTGAGTTCAAAAAGTGTCGTGACTCTGCGGTTAGAATTAAAATCCCGTCGAGTTAGCTTTAGCTCGGGCGATGGATTGGTGCAACCTGCAAAAACGTCGGACCGGGTGTCTGGCAGCACTTGAATACAGAAGTTTAAATCCCGATTCTAACCACAAAATGAAAGTACGTTCATTTACGAAGCTTTTGGTTTGTTCGATCAAGCTGATGGTAAAAAACACACACACACATTTGTTGTTGTTGTTTAACCCCAGGTCAGTCCTGATCGAGCAGCTCAAAGACGTTCCGTCGCAGCCCTTTTGTATGTGAGGCTACATTTTTCCAAAGTGTTCCTTCTTTTTAAATATGTTTAGTTGTGATTTGGAGGAGATTTAGCTATTAGTTCCCGAAAGCAATTTTTTATAGATCTTGCACAGTCAGGGCCAACCTAGGGTTAAACAATTTATTAAACATAGAAGTAATTAGAAAAAAAATCTTTCTGAAAGTAAATGACCAATAAGGATATTGCTACATTATTTACATTTGACGGATATTTGTCCTCATCTTGTTTGTTGTTAACACAACGTTTCAGCTGATATACCCTCCAGCCTTCATCAGGTGCCTTGGGGAAATTTCGAACCTGGGTTTTCCTTCCTATAGTGTTTTTCAATCTTATTATTATTATTATTATTATTATTATTCAGGTCACTGCCTGGAATTGAACTCGGAATCTTGGAGTTAGTAGTCCACGCTCTTAACCACTACGCCAAGACACCTGATGAAGGCTGAAGGGTATATCAACCGAAAAGTTCTGTTAACAACAAACAAGATGAGGACAAATATCCGTAAAATGTAAATAATGTACATAATTCTCATCTCTCCAATATAAAACTGGATAATTAATTTGAGCTGACCTGTCGTGGCACGCCAAAGTAACTGTTTTAAGCATAGATTAAATTTTTAAAATAGTTTAGTACCAGCTACAAATTTCTACATATGGCTTTGTGCTTTCTTATCGGATCTTTGTGTCTGGCGCAATGCGGAACAACGTGCGAAAATAACGAACTGGTGTGGGCCTTAGGTTTCTTTGTTTCCTTTCAGCTCCTTTCCGTAAAACGCAATGATTCACTCCATGTCAAAGGATTGGTGACATAAGACCGTGGAATTCGCTTACCGTGCCCCTTTATTATCTCAGTTAAATGCAGTTTTACCACATTTGGGAATCACTGGGAATAGAAGCTCTCCACGTTAGCTCAAAAGAGTCATTGTCTTTTTAGCCCCGGTCAGCACTGATCAGTCAGACCTATGATCAGAAGTGTTGCAGCCGTCACCATCAGACAGTATATATAACACTATGGTTGTGTTTCACATTTGTAATATAGTGAGTTGAAAAAAACTTCGTTTAATGGGTATTATATATGCAATTAATATATAAAATATCGTTGTAGTTGGTGTTTAAATTATAAAACTAAGCAAGGGAGGCAACTACAATAAGATCAGTTGATCAAATTATTGGGACAACGTCGACAAATTGGCGTGAATCTGGATTTTAAAGTCAACTTGAAAGCAACTGATATGTTTCGGTATTATTAAATCTCCTCAATGAAGCTTATTCCGCTCAGTTGGCATGACTAATGTTAATCAATATACATAGAAATAGAGAGAATGTAGTACATATCAAATACAAATACGATAAGGTCTCACCTATTCGATCATAATTTTGATCAATTGGAATTATTCAAGCAATAAGTAGATAAAACGCCTTAAATATTGTCTATCAACTGAGTAGCATAAGACGGTAGAGAAAAATTTGAGGGAGATTTGGCTGATTTTTCTAGCAGAACAAATGAACATGTAAACTAGTGATGGCAAACTATTTTAATTCGATACGTTGAAGTTAAATTTCTTTATGAATCCTGTAAAATATAGCTTATCTATTTTAGTTTTAGGTAAATGCTTGTTGATAAGGTTTTTTAACATTATATTGCAGGGATATTTTTTCAAACTCTCTCGGGTGTCACCTAAAACCCGCCGCGTGTCGCCGCTGACATGCCAGACCTCCAGCATCGATGTGATTCCTCGATGGTTCTTAAGCAAGTTAAGGGGACTTCAAGGGTGGCCTAGTTGCTTGTGAATATGGAAACGCCAACCAAACTATGGAGTGCGTACTGCCGTTGCCTGCTTCTCTGCTTCCCAATTCTTGCAGCTCAAAAGATGTTGTCGGAATGCAAAGAGGTCGGGTGCAGTTATATAACTGCCGTACTTGCTTCGGTAAAACAAGAAGGAATTAAAAAAAAAAATCACATCACCAAATCTTATTAAAAGAGTGACTTTTAATATAGTCTTTCCAAGAAACCATTCTAGCCGGGTGCAGAGATGAAGATATAAGACCTTTAGATATCCAAATTCTTCAAGTGAATTAAGAACTCTAGTAGCGCTTTTTAATTAGGCAAAAAACCTCTACATTTTAGTATGTGTGAATAAATTCTAACACAAAAATGTACTTAAAAAATAGAATCGCAAACACACATCCACATAAAAAGCGCAGACATAAACACGTGTAAAGGCACACAATTACAAATATAAAGAAATAAGCACAAGCGTTTAAATGCAAACGCACACACATACAATCACATGCAAACAAATAAACACAAAGGTATAAACAAAAACAAACAAATATGCAGACCAAATTATATATAAACGCACATAAACAACCCCAAACGTAGATGAATATATCTCACACAAAAGACATCACCAATAAACACACGCTTAACGAAGCAATATTCTATTATTCTGTTATTCTATTCTGTCGACACCCTACGGAATACTGGTTTATAAAAACAGAACACAATTCTCGCTCCTGTTCTCAACATGGCTTCTGCAGTCGCTCCTGTCGCGGTTTCTCCTTTAATCAAAGTAAGCTTTCTTTCTATTTAAATTACTAACAGGAAAAATATATTTATTTCTATAATAACGTCAGTTCATAATCCAAATACTATAGTATTAAAAAAAAAAGCAATCTTAATTCCTCAACAACTATATTTTATAATATTTTCTTATTATAGCCAAGGTGAACTTGAACTCCTGTTTTTATAATCAAGTTCAAATGTTTTTTTAAGAATATCTCGATGAATTTAATGAATATTTCTTACTACTTTCAGTAATAGCACTCTACCTTTATAAGGACATCTTGGGAGAAGTCTTTTTTTTATAGTTTATGCACCGTATTTGTGTAAATTCGGTGTGTCTAATTCATACGGAGCTAACTAACGAATATATAACCATAGGAATTTATCAAAATTAGGTTGAGGGAAGCATATAGTGATATATATATATATATATATATATATATATATATATAATGGACAGAAAGTTAACTTTGGTCCTCACGATATTTTGTTAGATATGCTTTCCTGTAATGTATTGTCTTTAACATTAACCTGTCACCTGGTTTTACACCATTACCTCGCCTTTTGGTTCTCGGCTGTGTCCACTCGGCTGCAAGGGTTCGAGCCAGACCTCAGGATAAAGTACTTTCTTTTCTCTAACCTCAGAGCCTTCCAATAAAGGTCATGTGTACTGCTCTTCCTCCTTTAAAATTAAAGTAATAGTAGTAGTAGTAGTAATAATAATAATAATAACTGTTTCTAACACAGACACGAGGATATAGTTTTAGGGTTGAGGATAATTAGTTAATTCAGTTACTTAACAGGTGTTTTAATTTATCAGCCCCGGTTAGATGAAAGGCAAAAATTGACCTTGGCGAGATTTGAACTGTGAACATAAAAGCTGAAATAATTACCGCAAGGCATTTTTTCCCGACTTTCTAATGATTCGCCCAAATAATACGAACGTTATGTTTGGTGATAGTCTTATAAAATGCTATGTTTTCCCCTTGGTATTGTTCTTTTATTAGTGTTAGTTGAGACACCAACTCTATTGGTGTTCGTTTTGTTAATCTCTAAATAATCTTCAAAACTATCTTGTTATCGGCATAACTACAGGGTTTTACCCCCTGGACTTTGGGGGGTAAAACCCTGTAGTTATGCCTTGTTATCCACCATATATATACCAAGAATCAAAAAGGAAAGCCTCTAAGTACTATCTCGATCTGCTAGAAACAAGAGCAAAATCTCTTTTAAATTGCATCTTCTTGTTGTAAATAATACAGGATACTTTGAATTATGTAGTCCTAGATACACTATATCTAAATGTAAGATAGACTGCCCATAGTTGAAACAACGTTGATCATAGGTCAAATCAGGGTCAATCTGGGTTCCAAAGTGCTTCCAGTTACTTCAAACTAACAAGGTAATTGGACTGGCCCTGATAATATCCTTCCATTACTTGCAGTGAATATGTTCCACTTCTAACCCCCTAGCCTTGCTAAACTCTTCCGTTTCTCTGTAGAACTGTATCCTTGTTTTAGAAACATTACCATGTATTCTGTTCACAAGAGGGGTAGCTCCTCAAACCCTGCCAAATATTTTTTTCTTACACTTAATTTGACCATCTCAAATGTGATGAGGCAGCTATTAACAACCTTCTCCATCACTCTACCTACTTAATGATTACCCCTACAATTTTTGTGAAACTAGATTTGCTGGAGAATACTTTAGCCTACAACTATTAAGTTTCTATAAAATTCAGGTGAGATCTGCAGTAGAGGACTGTTTCTACATTTGGGATGTAGCAGCTATACACACAGTCATTGTAGACTGGACTGCATCTCTCAAAAGTCAGCCCTAACTGGTTGGTATGAAGTCACTCATTAAAAATTTCCAGCCTTGGGACCATAAGCATACTTCCTTCTCTTTCTGTCTACCACTATTACAGTAATATTTGTTCCTTAGAACTAGCTACTCCCTTTTCATCCCCACTAAAGCAATCCTGACTAACTCATCTCTCCTCTTAAACCCTGCATTAACTAACTATGCTCAATCCTCCAGAGAATTGGTTGCATGGAATTTCTTTCGTTCTGATATTTTCCCTTGCAGCTGTAAATGTCTGCTATGAGAAGTATTGTCCACTAAGCTGTAAATAGGAACCATATGAAATAGAGTTCATTTAGATGTATCTGATCATTTTACCATTTAAAAAAAAAAAATCACTGGTTAATGTAGTACAGAGTGTAGTTCCTGGAAAAAAGATGGCATGATTTAAATCGCTTAATTAAATAAGTTAGATCATAGGCCAGCTTGTTAAGGGCTGCTCTGAGGCTAAGCATAAAAATCATAATTTTAAGCCTTTTGCTATTGTCTTGGGTCAACCAAAGCATTGTGAGTGGATGTGTTTGACAGAAACTGAAAGAAGCCTGCTGTATTTGTGTATATATATATATATGTGTGTGTTTGTTTCTCTTAGTATTACTGTCTTTGTGAGTGGATGGTAGGGATTTTGCTGGACATCCTCACCTTATGTTCACTTTGATGGAAATTATAAATTGAGAAAACATCTTTTTTCTTCGACATATAGCAGAATCAGTTGAGTGTCAAACAAAATACTTTATGGTAGAATCATCATTATCATTTAACATCAGTTTTCCATGCTAGCATGGTTTGGACAGTTTGACAGGAGCTGGCAAGCCAGAGGACTGCACCAGGCTCCACCATCTGTTTTGGCATGGTTTCTACAGCTGGATGCCCTTCCTAATGTCAACCACTCCACATTACAGTGTGTACTGGGTGCTTTTTATGTGGTACCAGCACCAGTGCTTTTTACATGGTACTGGCACAGGTTCCTTTTATGTGGCATTGGTACGATTGCTTATGTAGTGCCAGTACAGGTTTTTTTCACATGGCACTGGCATGGGTGCTTTTCGTGTGGCACTGGTATGGGTGCCAGGTAAATACCATAAGTTGTTCTCACAACTTATATCCTGTGTTCAAATCTCTCTGGTTAACTCTTCCTATCATCCTTCCAGAGTTGGTAAAATATAGTACCAGTCATGTATGAGGGATGATTTTAATTAATTAGGTGCAGGCAAGGCCGTGTGGTCAAGAAGCTTGCTTCCCACTTATGTGATTTTGGATTCAGTTCCACTCTGTGATATTTTGGGCAAGTTTCTTCTACTATAGTGTCTTCTACTATAGTGTCTTCTACTATAGCTGACTTAAACCTTGTGAGTGTATTCATTTAACAGAAACTGAAAGAAACCCATTGTATATGTATATGTGTGTGTATTTTTCTCCTAGTCTTTGGCATTACATAATAACTGTAAAACCAGTGTTGCTATCATACAAGCAAACTACTATGAAAACGTCTGGCTACTGGGAAATATTACCTTGCTTGGAAACAAGTGTAGGTTGGCAACAAGAATGGTATCTGGCTATAGAAAATCTGCTTGAACAAATTTCATCTCACTCATGGAAATATGTATTAAAACAATAACGATAAAATCCACCTCATAAATTTTTGGCTGTATGTCTATGTAAGAAATTATTACCTAAGCACTGTCTCATCATCAGAGAATTGGTCTTTGGATTCACCTGTGCTGCATTTCTGGTTATAACTTAAGTTCCTTCTATGCCATTGTTTAACTATAGTCATTGTGAACTATGTTTAGCCTTGTACCAGCCCTTATTGGTTCTAATTATATTCATGCCCTTTCTTTTTTAAAATGGTAGGAAAGTGAGCTGAAGGTGATTTGGCTATTATTTCTAGCAAGCAAGTGACCTTTTAGAGACTTTCTCTTCAGCTCTTTTAGCCCACTGAACCACAATCAGTCTTTTCCTTCTTTTGTAATGCTGGAGTATGGAGACATTGAAAGTAAGATGTGTTAATTGTCATAACCAATTGCTTGATCAAATTTCTGTACTATATCCCAAAAGCAGATCGTATTTTTTATCATTTTTTTTTTCTTATTTCTTTGTAGTTCTGCAGATATACTGCTCTGTTCAGTGGTATTTTGTATGGTCACTTCAGATACAGTAAGTCAATTCAATATTTTAAAGAAATTTTTTCTTGTACACTGTTACCATTATTTCTTCCATCCAGTATAACCAACCAGTAATTGGGTGCATCTGTGTTTATAATGATGATAATGATGTTTGTGTATTTGTTTTTATCTTGTGTTGTTTCTTGTATTTCAGAAACTATTGAGACAAGAAAGTTTAAAATTTCTTATGAATATATTGAATGATGGAAATATTAGTACTGAATAAAATACTTTTCAATATTTAATTACAACTCTTAAGGTGGCAAATTAGCAGAACCTTTAGCATGCCAGGCAAAATGCTTAATGGTATTTCATCTGTCTTTACATTCTGCATTCAAATTCTGCTGAGGTTGACTTTGCCTTTCCTCCTTTTGGAGTTGATAAAATAAGTACCAGTTGGATACTGGGGTTGATGTAATCAACTAGTCCCCTCCACCGAAATTGCTGACCTTGTGCCAAGATTTGAAACCAGCATTTATTTACAGCCCTTTATTCTCTGAGTTCAAATCCAGCTGAGGTCAGTTTTGCCTTTCATCCCTATGGAGTTGATAAAGTTAAAGTAAATTCAGCAATATGTTGTGCTTGAGAAGAAGATCCATCAAGCCAAGTGTAACTGTAGTCGTGGCAGATACCGGTGTCATACAACTGGCACCTCCAGTGACATATAAAAGCACCCATTACACTCTTGGAGTGGTTGGTGTTAAGAAGGACATCCAGCTTTAGAAACCATGCCGAAGCAGACTGGAATCTGGTGCAGCCCGTCAGCTTACCAGTCCTGTTCAAACTCATGGGTAATGGACGTTAAATGATAGGTTCCTCTCGTTTTTAGAATCATTGTTCTCAGCCTGATTATTGTGTATCAAATAAGAATGCCAGCCAATCCTAAACCTGGGTGAAAAAAAAAGGAAGGTGTTGCTAGGAGTAATGCTTCAGCATGGCCACAACTTATTGGCTGAAACCAGTAAAAGAGTATAAAAGAGCTAGAATGTGTCTTGTAAAAGTATCATACTATAGAATCCATCCCCCCAAAAACCATTGCAATCCTGAGGCTGATATAACTGGAATGGCTGGTTCAATATATTGTTTAGCATGGGATGGACTAAGGAAGGACATATAATGAAAATTTTGAAATTTCGTATGTGAAAAATATAATGTAATTGAAATACATTTATGTTCATAGCAAAGGAAGATCTAATAGTACAATCTCAGATAATGGTTTTAATTGTAAATAATACATCCAGATATTCATCTTACAAGTAGATATAATAGTAGTGTGTAATATATCTACATATATTGATCATATGTGTAGATATGTGGCTGTGTGGTGAGATGTTTATTTCCCTACCACGTGGTTCTGGGTTCAGTCCCACTGTATGGCACCTTGAGCAATTGTCTTCTATAGCTTCGGGCTGACCAAAGCTTTATGAGTGGATCTATAGGTGTGTCTTTTTGTGGTTTTGTCCCCCACCACAACCTGTCAACGACTGCTGTTGGTATGTTTATGTCTTCATAACTTAGTGGTTCAGCAAAAGATACCAATACAAGTACCAGGCTTAAAAGAAAAAAACCATACTGGGGTTAATTCATTCAACTGAAATTCTTCGAGGTGGTGCCCCAGCATGGCTGCCATTTAATAACTAAAACAAGTAAAAGATATAATAGTTAGAGGTAGAGAATATATTCAAATACTGACCTTGTTTGTGGATATTAGAGTTGGAGTAAACTACAAATACTGACCATTTATGTATGTACAATAGTTGTGTAAAATACATTCAAATACTGACCACATATATAGGTGTATTATTTGTAGAAACTAAATTGATGTATTGACCACATTTGTTATGATTTTATTTTCATTTGTTTGGTTAATATTAGGTTAGATATTTCTCCTGATTAGGGTCAAACGGAAAAGTGTCCTAGTGAAATTTAGCTCCTAAATCATGCCTACAACACCATTCATGTTTGAATGATTCTCAGCCATTCATCTACCTTTAGATTTGTCAGCACCCACTATAGATTGTGGAATACAGTTAATTCTTTCGATACCAACCTGTCTGAGACCACTCTTGATCCTATGATATAAACCTCCAGTTTTAAAGGGATCTAACTTAAAAACCTTCTGTCACAATTTTGTGTTCCAAATACCAATTTAATAATAGCAAAGTTTATTTTATTAAATTCTTCACCATCTTCATTTAATGTCCGTTTTCCATGCTGGCATGGGTTGGATGGTTTGATAGGAGCTGGCATGGTCAAGAGTAGCACCAGGTTCCATTATCTGTTTAGGCATGGCTTCTATGGCTGGATGTCCTTCCTAATGCCGACCACTTTATAGAATGTATTGGGTGCTTTTTACATGGCACCATCAGTGCTTTCTATGTGGCACCAGCAGCAACAGGGTCATCAAGTACTTTGCACAACAAAAAACCTCTCAACTTGGAGTGGGGAGTAGTATTGAGGTGGTGTGGCTTTGTGCCAATTGTTTGATGTGTGGAGACCTGTGAAATAAAGTACTTTACTTTAAAAGCAGTAAGGCTTGGCATCTAGAAGGGCAGCCAATAGCAGAATACAGTCTCAAGAAATCTCATTCAACCCATGCCAACATGGAAATGCTAAATATATAAACATTGATGATTATATTTTGTGTGTGTGTGCATTTGCCCTACTACATTTTTTTTAAGCCAATCTTTATATGATTGTAAACATTGCTCTGTAACTCTTCCAAAAAGTAAACTTGTTTTTCTCTTCACTCACAGAATCCCTTTCTAAGAAAGAAGTTGTTATTCAGGAAGAGGAGAACAAAATCCGTGCTATCCGGGATGCTAGGATCAAACAAGAGACTGATGCTGCTGTAGCAGGTGTGTTGACTTCTTGATTAATTACTTTGTGATTGGACATTTAAATGAATTACTTGTTGACTCTTATCTTCCACATCTAATTTAGTGGCCTCCACAAACATTACTTAAAATAGTTCAATCTGAAGATGAGAAAGGACAGATCTCAAAGAATTTTCCATACTGGTGAAGTTGTTGCTGCCAGTATTGTTGTGTAGTGTCAGACTAGCAGTTAACCCTTTAGTATTTTAAACCAGCTATAGTTGGGCAAAATACTCTACCTGTTTTGTGTTCAAACCAACCAGATCCAACTTCTCACACCAACCTTACAATATCATTCTAAAAATTAATAGTTAGCTCAACAAAATCTAAAAGCTACAAGATATTGCATGATTAATTCAAAACAATATGAATAAATAAACATTACTTTTGACAGAGAAATCTGAATGCTAAAGGTTTAAAATATCTAGCTGTGACCACCCCAACATTTTCCCCTTTTCTCTTTTTTTAAGAATAATGTATCTAGGACTACATTATCCACTGTGTCCTTTTATGTATGACTGCAACATATAATCTGAAGGAGATTTAGTTGTTATTTTTAACAAGTAAAAATGACCTTTACCATGTAGAGCCTTCTCTGGCTGTGTATGGTTACAATTAAAAGTAAATTTAGGGATTGCAGCCTAAGCCTTGATATTGAATATTAGAATATTGAAGTGTGTCTTGAAGAGAATTTCAAACACTGGTAAAGGTATATACACTGTTTGCATTAGTTGGAATGATATCCTCATTCCTGATCGTTGCTTTCACTACGTTTTGTCTGTGTATGCTCCAGCCTTCATTGTCTTGCGAAAACTACAATCAAGATGAGGACACCAGTTCAACCAATAATGTAAATAATGTACATGATCTAAATTCCTCATCTCACAAATATAAAATTATACAAGTAATGGTATTTTGGCATCATTCAATAATCAATCTTAGAACTAAGTAAAATATGCTTTTCTGAAAATGGGATGTTTCACTTATTTTTTTTTACCATATTTGTTCTGTTTCAAATTTTCAGTGATTTTAATTACATTTTTTTTTTTTACAGCTGAAATGGCAGTTTTAGGAAAAGAATTTGGTGTGACAAAATAATTGTAGCCATCTATAGTTTTTGTATCCACCTTGTATTTGACTGATTTGTTTTACTATGTATAGACATTAAAAGACAATAAAGTGCGGATAAATGTTTGAAAATATCTGTATTTATCTTTATTAATTTTCAGTGTGTTAGTATTCTACATGTTTACTTAAATTGTTGGGATATATATAAAAGGGCAATTGTTTTCTTAGTTCTAGTCAACCTGAATCGAGAGTGATTTGGTTGCTATTTCCAAGTTTTGCCTATTCCAGGTAGAATTCATTTGATTTAATGAACCAGTAAATTTGTGGATTTGTGTCAATCTTAGAAATCAATAATATTGGACATACAATATATATTATCTCCCTCTCTATAAGAGGGTAAAGACCCCCTTCGGTCATAAATGACCATGGGATTGCACCAAGAAAGTTCCCCTCTGAAGCACAAGTCTGGGCAAGGTTGTTTGTGGAAGACCAGCAGTCGCCCATGTATACTAACCTCCCCTCTCCACGCCACCAATGTTGTCCAAGGGATATGGCTTGGCACCAGTAATGCTGCAACTCATTTCTACAGCTGAGTGAATTGCTCAAAAACACAACACAGTTCGATCTGGGAATCGAACTCGCTACCTCATGATTGTGAGCCTGACATTCACATGCACCTTCTCTATAAGAAGTGACAAGTATATGAATATAACCATTTACTTTGGCTACATAACAGGGACATGCTTGTTGATTGCATAAGCTGCACAACTGCATTAGGTGCATAACTAGCATGTATGTATATAAGGAATTGCAGTGAAGCTAGTAACACACAAAAAACACATTTTGTGTGTTATGTTGACAGAAGACTTACCTTTAATAGAGATGGAATAAAATAACTACTAAAGCAGTAGAATTAATATAATCATCTAAAGAAGAAATGAGAAAACAGTAATATGATTAATACAGGTTTCAAGATTTTCTAAAATTTTACTATGTACTAATATGGTTTTCTTTCGTTTTAATGGGTGCAGGAGTGACTGTGTGGTAAGTAGCTTGCTTACCAGCCACATGGTTCTGGGTTCAGTCCCACTGTGTGGCACCTTGCGCAAGTGTCTTCTACTATAGCCTTGGGCTGACCAAAGCTTTGTGAGTGGATTTGGTTGACGGAAACTGAAAGAAGCTTGTTGTGTGTGTGTGTATATATATGTGTTGTGTGTGTGTGTTATATGTCTGTTTGTTCCCCCATCATCACTTGACAATCGATGTTGGTGTGTTTATGTTCCTGTAACATAGTGGTTCGGCAAGCAAGTGACTGATAGAATAAGTCCTGGGGCCAATTTGTTCGACTAAAGGCAGTGCTCCAGCATGGCCATAGTCAAATGACAAACAAAATAAAAGAATATTTTATTTATACATAAAATAATGGAATAAAATTTTGACTTACTTTAGTCGTTTGAAGCCATTCTTTGAATATAACTTTATATCTGGCCTCTTCATCGATATTTTGTGAAAGTCTTGTTTCCTTGCTGATAGACTAAAAGAACAATGCAGTAGCCAATACCAATGCAATGAGAATCAACACCAAATTGCACTTTATTGTTTTTCCATAATAAGGGAGAGAATGGGCAACATTGGAACAGAAAGGAAAACTGATGCCTAATAACTTGAAGATGCAAGTGAATACGAAGGAAGGAAGCACTTCTGTTTCCATATTACCATAAGACAATGACCTGAACTTAGGAGGGCATGGTTGGATTTCACAATGATCTGTTGGTTTGATGGGACCTTGGGAAGGTAATATGGAAAGTGCACATGAAAGAAAGTTCCTAATATACAAAGGATTTATGGAATCGTTTTGAGGCATGAAGATGACGGTGTATAATGTTCTCTGTGGAGGCAGGGTATTGTGGATTTGTAGACAGATTCACTATGATTTACCCGACTGGTATTCGTTTTAGGAAGAACAGTAGAAGAGTGATTCGTGAACTAGAAGGGGAAACAGAAAATGCTTCATAACGAATATGGCATAGGCTTATAAGAGAAAGATGAAAACAGAGCAGAGAACTAATCTTCAGTGAGTAAATAATTGAAACAACTTAGTTCATGGTAGGTGTGATGGCTAACTCAGTAAGAGAGGAGAAAAGTGTGCTACAATGTGGACTAGAAGAAATCTGGACATTCCGTGGACGTTGATGCTGTCCGCGATCGCTGGAGAAGAAAATACTGTCGAAAGTGTTATGATCCTCGGAGGTAAATTGAAAAAATTCCTCTATGTAATTAGTAAAGCATACTATAAACCAGGAATGCAGCCATAACGTATTGTATCTAAGGGAGGTAATTCTGTAGTAAAATGCTATGGGAGATAATTCTGTCTGAGTGATCTCTTTTCTCTTTTACTTATTTCAGTCATTTGACTGTGGCCATGCTGGAGCACCGCCTTTAGTCGAGCAAACCGACCCCAGACCTTATTCTTTGTAAGCCTAGTACTTATTCTATTGGTTCCTTTTGCCGAACCGCTAAGTTACGGGGACGAAAATACACCAGCATCGGTTGTCAAGCAATGTTGGGGTGGACAGGCACACAAACATACACACACATACATATATATACGACGGGTTTCTTTCAGTTTTCGTCTACCAAATCCACTCACAAAGCTTTGGTCGGCCCGAGGCTATAGTAGGAGACACTTGCCCAAGGTGCCACGCAGTGGGACTGAACCCAGAACCATGTGGTTGGTTAGCAAGCTACTTACCACACAGCCACTCCTACGCCTACGATCTGAATACATAGTTTATATCCATCAAGTGATACTCCCCTTCCCCCAAAAACTAAAAAGTTTTGAAACTCATTGGGCGAAATGTATGTGTAATTTTAAGGTTATTGAATTCTAATGTAAACACAAAGCCCTAAATTTATTAATAGCTGTGTGTGTACGTGCATTGGTGTTTATTAAGGTAAGCTAAACTATTTATTTACTACTGCAATTTCACTCGTCGTTTTTACGTGTTGCTTACTGGTTATTGTGCAGTCATGTTGCAGCAGACTGAAGTTTTTCTGTTGTCCAAAATTATGTTTTCTGCTTCGGCTGCCAGGCACAAATGATATAAAAAGCTTTTGGTGATCATAAAGGCCGTTGGTTTACTTCATTATAGGGTTGCCATACGTCCATATTTCCTAGGACATGTCATAGATTCAGGTGTCAAGATTTGCGTCTAGGAATAATTTTTAAAATTGTACAAATATCTGGAAATTTTATGTGTCACCTGCACAGGAGCCAGTCCAGTGTCACTGGCAATGACCTCACTTGAATGTCTTTTCACGTGCCACCGGCACAAGTGCCGGGAAGGTGACACTGGTAATGATCATTCACAAAATGCATATGTATAAAAGAAAACGAAAACTAAGTAATACTCCTTGAATCTTTACTGTCAATAACCATTTTATGATGAAAACATAATTATAAACTAAAACAATTAACAATTTCACTGGAGAAATGCCTTAGTAGAGGTTACAACATTTATTTGGATGTGGATTGCTACAGAATCATAGGTTTGTTGTTACATTTCATAATTCATTGAAGTTTCCTGAACTTATGACAGGTACTATGAAAAGGACAAAGCAATGTGGCTGTCATTGCACCTTGAGTTTGTTTTAAATAGCTTTATAATGTTATTGGGTGTTTTGTTAGCTTATAAGGCTGAATTTAAATCTTACCAGTGGAATATATAAAGGTGGGAGTCTTCAGCAGAAGTGCAGCATGGGTAAAGTGACAGGTGTCATTGCTGAGGGCACAAAATTTCAAAAGGAGTAAGTGGTTTAATACTGGATTGCTGGGCTCAGGGAGTGCTAATGTTTCATGGATCAGGGGTCAATAGTTGCCATACCCCAAGTGCTGGTAACCCATGCTATACCACCAAGTTTCAGAGATGAGCCAACAACCTACTGGACATAAACTCAACATAAACCTTCAGTTTATTTGTAATTGACTACTGGTATCTGTACAGCATTTTCAAGAAATAATTCATTGTATTGGCTTCTTGTTACATACTTCAAGCCAAGAAAGAGACTTTATTTCAGCATTACAAGCTAACAAAATAACTATAAGTTATAGTACAGGTAAGTAGTCCTAGATAAATAAAGTCTGAAAAATGACAGGATGGTTATGTTTGGAATGTCTTTGATCAGTGCTTTATTCACTGAGAGCTGAACTGGAGCTTAAACAACAACAATAAGTTAATTACAAGCTAGGTGAACTGAGTCTATGGAAGTTGTGTCTTATCTGAGCACACAATGCATTTGCAGACTATGAACTGTTGAAATCTTAACTAGGAATCCATTTGCTGCCAGCACATCTTGTCAATTCAGCCTTCAATTGTTCTCTTACTTGCAGATAATGTTTACCAATTTTCCTTTTCTTTTTGAGATATTCTTGGGACTATGTTTATAGTTGAAAGCATACCACAGTACAATATATTTTATTGACTTTCATAATTTTTTCTTGATACTCTTTAATATTTCTTTTCTAGGTCTGTCTATTGTAGTCGTTATTTTTGTTTAGCGCCTGGTCAACACTACCTGAATGGTCTTTTGATAAAAGGCCACCTTGTATTATTTTGAGATATAATGTATCTATGACTACATTATCCAATTTATTTCTTTTTAAAATTATAGTGTAATTTGAGTGAGATTTGACTTCTATTTCTGATTCATGATCTGTCAATTTATACAAAGAGACAAGAAAATAATGAAATATTATACTAAATTTAAGTTTGTGAAGCATTTAAAATTTTGTCATAATCATTTTCATTATTTGATTTAAATATTAAAAAAAATCATACTATTCTACTGGATTCTACTATTCCATTGGATTCTATTCCAATTGAAGAGAATATGATTTTTATCCTTATGTGAAGTTACATTTCTAAAATACTATTCCTTAGATCTGATGCTAAAAGTACTCCTCTTCAGATTTAGAAAATGATATTCCCAGCCAAAATAGCTAGGAATTTGCTGGTAATTAGTGGCAGTGTTTCACATATTGCTGAACTCCAATATGCAAGCCATTTTTTTTTCTCATGACTCTTAATTACTAACTGGTGCTGAGTAACTCATAAAAGAGCCCAAAATTGCCAAGCATTAGTTGTATTTGTGGAATTTTCCCAAGGTTTTTAATGTCAATAGAAGGCCATGCTATTGAACTGCGGTATCCCAGATGATACTTGAAGCCCTTACCACCATGTATGAAGATCTGCCAAGCTTCATGCAAAGTACTGATGGTCTAACAAACGAGTTTCCAACATTATGGATACTTTAGGGAGACATCCTGGCTCCTTTCTCTGATTGTAGTGGAAGTGATCAAGATGTAAGCAGAGTATCTCTCAGCTTGACTGCCTTGATGACCATGTCCTCACAGTTAGTCAACTGAAAAACTTATTAACATCCTTTGAGATTGCTGCAGCCACATGACAACAAATGAGGATAAAAGCTACTTGACAATTTGTTCCATTGATGGCATACAACTCAAGTACTTTGGGTCCTATGTTGCTGATGGTAAGAACAACTTTCTGGCACACAAGAAACAAACCTGGAGTGTCTATAACAAGCTTCAAAATATCTGGCAATCAGCAATCAAGTATTGTAAAGTTAATATGGTTGGCCTTCTTCAGATCATATCACTCCACTGGTTTTTGGCTCTAGCCATGGTTGTGCATTCAGCCAGAGGTCTTATGGTACATTCTTTGATATTGTCCAGCCAGGTGCCTTCTCAGTCTCTGCTTTTTTCAAGGTAAGCGTGTTGGCCGTACACAAACCCATTTTTACCTCTGGGAAGAAGTGGGCCATATTAGTCTGGCTTCTATCTTTTGTTCTTTCAAGCATGGGAGGTCCTACTAGGACCTTGCATTCTGCTGGCATAGTTTTCAGGATCATTGAGTCTCACAACCATCATTCTGCATAAAAGACTATCTTTAGGGTATTATCAAATACACCATAACAGAAACTCATAATGAAAGAGAAATTATCAAAAAAGCTAAAGTTAATAACTTTTCCAAAAGGTTCAATACAATATTCAAAATACTTGATTAGTCTTTCATATTTATATAGCTTTGAATACTAATAGACCTTTGAGAAATGGTGAGGATTTCTGTATCTTTTACTTATTCCAGTTATTAGTCTGTGACCATACAGGAGCATCACCTTGAAGGGTTTAGCTGAACAAATTGACCCCAGGACTTATGTTTTTTAAAGCCTGGTACTTATTGTATCACTAAACAGACCAACACTGCTCAGTAAGCAGTCACACACACGCACGTGTGCACACATATATGGCAGGCTTCTTTTCAGTCTACCAAATCCACTCACAAGGCTTTGGTTAGCTTAGGGCTATAGTAGAAAACACTTGCCCAAAGTGAACTGAACTGGGACTGAACCTGGAACCATGTGGTTGAGAAGCAAACTTCTTGCCACACAGCCATACATGCACTTAGAGTGCAGATTTTCAGAGAAAATCTAATTGGCCAAGAAAAAAAAAAAGGAATAACTGTGAAATATAAGGACATAATGAGTGCAAGGAATAACTAAAATAATCAAGAAAAAACAAAAACACAAAAAATACAACAGAAATCTTATAAGTACACTGCAAAAATATTTATTACTGTAGCAATTGTTGACATGTGCTAAGCATAATCCTTGATGGAAAAGGAGTGTGACATGGCAAATATTCAGCAAAAATTGGTCATTTTTAGCAGTAAAAATTGTAGCTTGTAATCAGAAAATTGAAACAAAAGCCCAACAAGTATTGATATAGTTGTTTTATTTATTTAGTTTATTTTATTTTGTTTTTCGTTTTCATGTCAGTCAATATACATAAAAACAATTCTACATAACACGCACACACACATATATAACGCATATATACATATATATATATATATATATATATATATATATATATATATATATATATGTATATACATATATACATATTATATATATATGTGTGTGTGTGTCTGCGTATATATATATATATATATATATATATATATATATATAATGCATAATATATATAGTGTATATATACTTTTTTTTATAAGTTTACCTTTTTACTTCTAAGTTGTTAGGGGAAAACTTAATTATTCTTAATTAAGAAAAAAATGTTCAAAAACCTAATAGTATGTGCATGTCTGTGAACTTATGTATGTGTATGTGTGCATGCATGTGTATGTGTATATATGTATGTGTTGAAAGATAGATCCTATATATTTAGGAGAGAATTAATATGAGAAGTTGTGTAGGTCATTCCTTTTTCAAAGACATTATTGACATTAGGGAAACAGATGGGCTTTCACTAAGAAACAGTATATGGATCATGATGTTGGACTAGTGGGAGCCATGTGTTGTGTTCTTGTGACTTGTGTGTATATGTATATATGTGTGGTGAATACATATGCACACACACACATATATATATAGTGACTAGACACATGAGCCTTACAGAGTACATCTTAATTTGTCCAATATAAGTATTTAATCACTGAAAGAGCTCTACAGCTAATTGGAAATTAAGTGGGGAATATATATAACATAATTTTTGTAGCTGTTCACATATCACCTAACTTAATTGCACAGCTTTGACATTTGTCATCGCCAGATGCCTGCAGAAAATAGTTTAAATTAAATCAAATACTCTAATGTTTAGCATTAAACAAACAAATATAATACATATTAACACTAACTTGCAGATTAAGAGTCTGCAGTAGGACGTTTTGGGATTTGTTTGTTACTAATATTATGAATATTACTTTTCAATAAAGAAATCAAAATTTATTATTAAAAATAAAGAAAAGATGATTATTATTATTATTATTATTATTATTATTATTATTATTATCATTGATGTATTTTTTTCAAGGCTCAAATGGAACAGCAGTGCCAAATAGTTGGAGCATAATTTTTGACTTTTTGATAAATAGGTAGTTATATCACAGAAAGAATCGTCAACAAGAATTTAAAAAAAGTTCCATGAGAATTTGTTTGCTAGGATATGTGTGTATGTGTATGTGTGTGTGTGTATAATCACGTATATATGTTGATATAAAGCACCAAGTTGAAAAACTAATTATATTATTAAAATTATTATTATGATTATTATTATAACTATATTCCATATATGTGTGTGTGTGTGTGTGTGTATATATATATATATATATATATATATATATATATATATGTATATATAAATAAAATAAATTTAATTTATTTCTTAAAATAATAATTAGTATTTTAATTTATTTGGTAATTACCATTATTCATTTTCAAAGAACTGAAACAACGCTACTGAAATGTAGCAGAGCAGGTTCAAATACTGAAGTATCTAACATAAAAAGAAATTAACAATTAAACCCTAAATGATTCAACCATCAATTAGAAAGCTAATTTTGTTATTGTTTGTTGTTGTTATTTCCATTGGCTTAGCTTTTTTTTTTTTACTTGCCTATTGGTTTGTTTGTTTATTAGATTGTTGAAATTTTTCTTTGTTATGTTTTGTATACATTCAAGAAGTTTTGGTTTGAGAGAGTTGGCATATCTCAGTCTCAAGGTATTTCTTTATATGTTGACAAAAATGTATTAAAATGCTAAAAATAATTTAAAAAAACGACTGATTTTTTTGTCCCCTTTCCTTTTTAAACCTATCTGGCTTTAAAATAATTAAAAGAATATCTAATGAGGGTGGGGGCAGAAAGTAAGACATGATATAAACAGGAATGTGACATATGCAAAACCAAAGATTTCGTCTTTGGATTAGCAGCAGTTATTGTAACAAAATGCTCATATTTATGTCTAAATTGTCTCTTTTAATTTATAGCTATCTAGATTGTCTCTTTTAGACAGCAAATAACATTTCTTTGGAGAAAAAAATATATATACCAATATGTAAAAAAATTATAATAACAACAGCAGTATTAACAAATTTTGCATTTGAAAAATTAAGTATAAATCAGTTATAACAAAAAAAAAATATTTTACAAATTTTTCTTTTAGTTTTATTTTCTTTTTCAGAAATATTAAAAAAAATGTATCCATCCCAAAACCAAGTTTGTCATCATCGTCATCATCATCATCATCATCATCATCATCATCATCATCATCATCATCATCATTATAATTTATGTTCATTATTATTATTATTATTATTATTATTATTATTATTATTATTATTATTATTATTATTGAAGCATAGATTTATCACAGCAGTTATAAAAATTAGCTTACATTGTGTACACGCATACGCACAAACACACTAATGCATAAATGTTGATAAATATACATAGATACACAGACACATAACCACATGCTTACTCACACATACACATATAAATATATACATTATCCTGAAATATAGAAGAATTGCAGAAAAATTTCTCATCAATATAGTATTAACAGGGCCTAATTAATTATTTGTTACTATGTCTATTTCAATTGAAGGTTGAATCTAGCTGAAGAGATAGGCTATTGTTCCACCACTGACCAAAAAGCCAGTAGTTCAAATACTTTCATGGACACTATACAGTGCTCATGGTCAAATCACTTAACTGGTATTGATTCAGTTTACCTGGCTTATTAATAGATAACAATCTATCTACCCATAAATAGTAATTAGATGTACCATTTATGATGCAACTGATTGCAATAAATAGGTAAAATAAACAGTAGTATGGCTATACCTAGTCCACCTGGTTGTAAATAGTTAACAAGATGTAGTGTGGCTTATAACTGTAATTGGTCTATCTAGCAGTAAACAGGTACCACAAAGGACAAGTACTGTACTGTACAGATTACAAGGAATTAGTTAACTGCTGAGATCAATTTGTTCCATGAGTAAGGTCTTGTGACAGCTGAGCCCTCCCATGGTTTCCCCCCACTAACCAGACAATGTAATTATAATAGAATGAGAGAGATGGTGTTTTAGCAAAATTCAAACTAGATTAACAACTTTTTATTAGTTAATTAAGTGGTTTGGTTGATTGATGGAGATATTGATTTACATTGTAAAAAAAAGAACAAAGAGATATTTTTCTATTTAAAGAAAATTAACAAAATCTTTTAAAAATAGAATTAAATAGGTAAATATATATATATACTCGATTTGAAAAAAGAAAGAACCTAATTGTTAACATATTTTATATTGAAATTTTAGATAATCCTTGTTTTTAACCTGGTGATATGCATGGAAATGACACAATGCATGAATATTCCCATATGGACATAAATGGTTAAAAAACAACAACAGCAAAAATTTTTTTTTCAAGCATGGCAGCAAGCTTTTGAAATCCAATGAAATCCAGTTAGAAAAAATAAATATATATAAAAAAAAAAAAAAAAATACACAGAGAGAAACTCGTGAAAAACAGCAACCTGGAATCGGTTTGCTGTTATGAAGGCTTCCATCAAAATTTGGATAAGCGCAGAGGTGGAAAAGATAAGAAATAAATAAATAAATAAATAAATCGCATATGTGACAGTAAGCCTTTTGCCACTTTGTGACTTCCACATGGTTCCCCTTTTATGATTTCAGTAACAGGCCGGAGAACCCTGTGTACTCAGACATTGAGGGCAGTATCTATATATGTATATATATCTATCTATCTATCTATATATATATATATATATATATATATATATATATATATATATATATATATGTATGTATGTATATATATATATATATTGCTTTTATGGATATAATTTTGAGTTTTTCATGGGGAGCAGTTTTGGACCAACTAAGAGCTGGCATGTCAGATTTTGGTTGGGCCAAAACAAGCAATAACAACAAGAAAAGTCAACAGGAATTCATTAACACCAGAAGCTTGTGACATTGCTTAAAAATCAAGAGGTTTTGGAAGAGGTGGGGTTAACATAAGTAAAAAAAGAGAATTAAAATGTTTGCTTTCACAAAGGGACTATCAAAAAAATGAAAAATTATTTTAAAGGGTGGAGATGATAATGTAACATACCAGAAATGAAAATGAAAATCAGAAAAATTCAAAGTATTGGCAATGATATGTTAAAAACAGCAGCAAAAAATAATGAAAGAGAAAATATTGGAAGAGAGATGATGGGAATCTAAAATATTTAAAGAAACTGTATAGCATAATATATATATATATATATATATATATATATATATATATATATATATATATATATATATATATACATACACATGTCTTTTGAGGATGGCACATAACAACAAATAACAAATAAAGTTAAAAGAAATGACCATGATTAAAACACAGAAACTAAATCTAGGAGATGATGTAAGAGAAAAAAACAACATTTTATCTAGAAAATGCATAGTAGATATCCAATTTTAATAATAATAATAATAATAATAATGATAATAATAATAATGATTTCTAAAATAGGCACATGATCTCAAATTATAGATGAGATGTGAAGTCAGTTAATTAAAACTCAGTATTTGACCAAGGTATATTTTATCAATGTTTTTTTTTTTAACCACAAGGATGTAAAGCAAATTTGAGCTTGGCCTGATTTCAACTCTGAGCCTAACGATATTGTATTAATAATGGTTTCCAACATTGGTGCATGGCGACAAGTTTGGTGGGGGAACATACAGTTGACTGAATTGACCTCGATTACAGTGTAGGTACTCTATTATATCAACTTTGTTAGGTCTGAAAAGTAAAGTTGATCTTCATGAGTTTTGAACTCAGTGCATAATTATTTCT
>NC_142941.1:60050453-60070453 GCF_046866305.1 Octopus bimaculoides
ATAATATATATATATATATATATATATATATATATATATATATATATATATGTAATATATAATATATACATATACATATATATATGTATATATACATAAAAATCAAATTAAATTAAGAGACCGCAATAATATTCTTTTTTCTTCTTTTTCTTACACGTGTACCAGTTGATATATATGCTAGGTTAATTTTGCTGATGCGGTTTATATTATTCAGTGATCGTCCCCTTCTGGTAGAGTCTGAATCGTTCCTGTCTGAGAGCATCTCCTGTTCCGAAAGCCACAATAGTTCTTTTACCGGTGACCTCCGGCAGCGTGACCTTGATCGTGGATTGTTGAAGGAGTCAGCTGATAAATAGGGAGATGTTGGTGTACCTGCTCTCTTTGTCGGTGGTGTTGTTGAGTTCGCACGAGGTAGTGGCAGTGGAGGTGCACTCGTATCCTCAGAAACAACGATTTTAGGCCGTGGAGGAATTTTGGTCCTTTGATGGCTACTGTTGTCACGAGATGACTTATTGGAGTGCAACCACAGAGCCGTGTCTATCTCGCACGAACTCTCAGTTGTAGTAGACAACTGTGACATATTATGGTGCTTCTTCTTTTTTCTCTGCCTCTTCTTCCTCTTTGTCAGTGGTGTGGTATCCGAGAAAGCTGCTTCCTCTTCAGTTAGATGTTGTATCAGTGGCAGGTATGTATGCTGCCTATAAGGGGATTCAATTTTTATTAGACTGACTGGAATGTTCTTTGAGTCCCTTGAATGTTTGCTCTTCTGTTTCTTTTTAGACAACAGGGGCGAAGCTTTGCTGGAAGAGTTCCCTTTCTGAGATTTCTGTTTGGAATTTGGATTAGCTTCACCTACTTTCCGCATGGATTTCTCGGACAGGGAACTGTCCAAGACTTTCTTATTGGACTTGTTCTTTGATTCTGAATTTGAAGATTCCGTTCTTTCTTTGAACGATCTTTTGTCCTCTGTTTCTTTGAGTTCAGGGATCGTAAGTGATGACTGCTTTAATTTCTTCTTTTTGTGTGTTGAGAGTTCTTCCAGTGAATCTGTTACTTGTTTGGTAATTGATGTCACTAAAGAAGATATTTTATCAACAACAGACTTAGCAACTTTTCCAGTTGATGATTCCTCTTTCTCTTTATTTTCTTTGTTTGGACATTTTGAGTCAGTTTCTGATGGAATTTTTGAAATTGGAGGTGCTATTGACATAAGTGTCGTTTTCTCTTCGACAGGTTCCAACTTCACTAATTTCTCAGTTTCAGCAATGAATTTCTTCTGAGAATGTTCACTGCTTGTTATGGATGAAGAATCTGTTGAGAGATTCTTAGATTCTTTGCTTGGACACAATTCACTGGAATTTTCCTTTGCAGAGACTTCTTTGTGTTTTGTCTTTTTCTTTGACAACTTTAATATACTAGAATTATTCTCATTAGTCTTTGAGTCCTCAGAGCTTTCTTCATTTGACGTACTAGATTTCTTTTTCCGGATTGGAGAGTCTTCAAGAACAGATTGGGCTTTCTTAGAAATTGCTGAAGAAACTTTCGACAAAGTTTGGCTAACCTTGTTCTCTGTCTTGGAAACATCTTTCTTTATTTCTACTGTATTTTTATCTTCCACTACAGAAATCTTGGCTGATGTTTCAACTGAAGAACTTTCAGGAGGAACTGGAATGACTTTGCCACTTTCACAGAATTTTACTTGTGATGTCTTCTTTTGTTTCTTCTTCTTTTTTGTGTCCCCTGGTATTGTCATAACCTGACTATGTTTTAGTTCTTCACTAATGGAAAAGCTCTGATTACTAATTGTGAGATCTGGAGTTTTTGCCACATTTAATTCTGATGTCATTGCTGGTGTGTCAACATATAAAGGACCTGTTTCTGTTGCCTTACTGTGAGTAGATTGGAAGAATTCTTCAATTCCTTTCGATAATATTGACTTCTCATCATCACCGTAAGGGAAAGGTGAACGCCTTTTCTTCTTGCTTTCCAAAGAAGCTATTTTTGTATTGGAAGTGCCAGAGCTTTCATTGTCCTTGTCTACAATGTTTGTTTCATCAAAAATTTCAGACTGTACATTTTCATTTGATTCAGAAATGCTAACAAAAGATTTCTTATCAGATTTCTCAGCCAGTCTGAAATCAGCATCTTTGAAATCCTCAGAAAATAACAGATGTTTGTCACTACCTGTTCCTTCTGGAGGAGAGCTGATGGATTTTGAAACTTGCTTATCTAGCACTGATTTTCTAGAAAGTTCAAGTTCTAAATAACTTTCATCTAAATCCTCCTTAACAATAGCTGATGAATGTGTTTTCTCTTGTGCAAAGGCCAAATTATTCCCCTCTTCACTTCTGGATAGTTGCTCTACTTTTGCTTGTACCAAAGAACAAGGTTTATTTTCTTTCTGAGCAGTTTTGTGAATGTTCTCGACAATCATTTCTCCTTTAACATCTTCCAGCATACTAGCTTGATGGGTAGTCACATCAATTTCAGTTTCAGATGGGAGCAGACTGTACACACACTCGTCTGTTCTTTCTTCATTGCTCTCCACAACAAACTCTTTCTGAAGTTCTTCCTCTGAAGATAACTGTCTGTCAGTTTTAGGATAGTCATCTTGAGATTTGGTAGCTTCTGAATCTTTCAATTCTTTCACCAGTGGAATCTGATCATCTCCCTCCTGACTTTTGATATTACTGGAATTTGCAGCAAGAGATTTGTACTTCTGGTCTAAGGCTCCATCTTTGCAAAGAGTGTCTGGTGTTTTTTCTTTAGAAAATGATTCTTTATCTTTCTTGGAAGACTGGTTAGACTTCTTCTGTTCTGATGTTGCTTCATTTTCATCTTTTAAAGATGACTTCTTTTTCTTTTTCTTCTTTTTCTTTGGATGGATGTCTTTGTCAGTCTCTTCTTCAGGAGAACATTTTGTGCAAGTAACATCCATAGGTTCACGTGTGGAAACAGGATCTTTAATCTCAGGAGTTGCTTCCTTCACTTGATTCTCATTAGGGGTAGCATCGATGTCTTTATCAGTTATTGTTTCAGGGGAGGATTTGCTCTCTGTTGACTTCAAAGCAGTAGTGTCAGTGCAAGATGAAACAGTTTCTGCAAGTGCAGGAAGTATATGTTGGCTGACATCAGGATCGCTTATTACGGGTTCTATAAAATCAGATGAATTGACTGAGTCATCACCATAGCCATATAAATATGGGGATCGCCTTTTCTTTCGTTTCTTCTTTGGCTTTTCTTCCTCAGGTGCATTTATACTTACATCGCCTGCAGTCACAGTTGACTGAACAGGGAAGGTAGGACTAGCAGTAACGGTGGATTCACCACATTTAACCTCTAGCTGCTTTTGCTCCACCTCTGTAATATCTGTTTTCAGTTCTATTTTTTCTGGAGATGATTTGCTAAATATTTCTGATTCCATTTGAGCTGGACTACTATCCTTTATCTCCGTCTGAGTTGTACTTTCCTCTGTCTTTGACAGAGCTGTATCTTCTGTTGTCTTCAACAAGCATGTACTTTCCTTTATTTCCAGTTGATCTGGACTCTCCTCTGTTTTTAACAGACATGACCTATGCTCTATTTCTAGCTGAGTTGCATTGTCCCATTCAGCAGTTAAATTAACATTGGATGACTCTGTAAATGTTTCCTGAACATCTGAAATCTCAACATGTTTAACAAGATCCACATTTTTACTCTGCTCTTCCTTTTTCTCTAACTGGTCAACAGATGAATGTTCAATGACTCCTATGTCTGTTTGTTCTTTGAGAAGCTGGCAATAAGGCTCAGTGTCAGCTACATTCACAAAAGCTTCAGGTTGTTGGACAGAGGCCAAATCAAAGCCAACTTCATCTGAATACTTAATGTTGATTGTGTTGTCATTCAATGGTTCACTGGTAATTTCACTGACTTTGCATTCTATACTTGAGATCTCAGTTTCGTGAGTAAACATTTCTTTACATGGACTGACAACTAATTTATTTACAGTCTGCTCAATTTCTTCTATTTTAGCATTTTCTTTGATGACATTTGGAGTAAATTCAGGGTCTAGTAATTCAGTTGAAGACTCCTGTTCAGTAATTGCATCGACAAAGTCAGCGTCATGTGACAAACGCGGTTCTTCTGTTACTGAATTGATTTTACTCTCTGTTTTTAAAGTATCCTCAGATATTTCAAATTTGTCTTCAGCTGCTAAGCTAGTTGGTGGTAATTCTTTCAAAGATTCTTCTGTTTCTAGCTCAGCCAATGATTGTATTTCCATTTGGCTTTTAGTTACAGCACTGTCATTTTGATCCACACCTGAAGAATCAAACTCAGATTCCTTGGATAATTCTGCTGTTGTTTCAACAAACTGCATCAGCATTTCATTATCAAGAGCAAAGAATCTTGGTTTTTTCTTCTGTTTCTTTTTCTTTTTGCTCTTGATGCCAGTACTCTTTGCGTCAGCATCAGTTTCTTTCAAGAACTGGTCTTTCTCAGTACTGTAATTTCTACAGATGTCTGTCTCTTGTCTTTGATTTTCATCAAATGTTGCCAAATGTTTGTCTGTAAGAATAACACTATATTCTTCTCGACTTCTTAGTTCTTCTGGGAATTCAGTCATAACATAACTTGATTCATTTCCAAAACATTCTTTATAAAATTGTTCCGATAATTGCAGAATGTTTTCAGGAGGTTTTTGTAGCTCCAGTTCTACCTCATTACTTCCTGGTGAAAACTTGCCAATATCTGTTTCTGAGAATTCAGCATTAGAAATGTCCTCTGGCTTTTTTGTTGATGTTTCTTCAGTAAAGTTAGATTTAACTTCATCAAAAGTAACTGGCATAATTTCCTCTTCAGAATGGTCTTTAACAGGCACTGATTTCTCAGCCAAAGAATTTTCAGGAATACTTACGCTACTTTCTTCAAAAGAGCTAGCTGAGGTAAATTCAAATTCTTTTCCTACCGATTCCAAAACACTGACATTATCTAACTCCTTAGCTTGTGGTTCATTCAATTCTTCATGTTGGATGGCATTCAACTCGTTAGTTTCACACAATTCTCTATTTAATAACTTCATCTGGAATATATCAACATCCGAACTTACAGTCTCTTTAGAAGTTTCACAATCAGCCCCATCATGTAAAGAGGAACTAGATTCAGCTAGACTGGTGTTAACTGGAAGACTGTAGCTCAACAATGGTTTATCAATCTGTTGACGCATAGTTCCAAAGAAAACTTCTTTTCTATCAACAAATTCTGAAACATCATCAAACATTTTGTCATTAGGACCTTCTGTGTGATCTTCAACAATTTCTATAATGGAATTCTCTTCAGAGATTTCTTCTGTAGCTTGAGAACTGAGATATTCAGAGTGTTCTGGAAAATTGTCAACATGGACAGGTTTCCCATCAGCCGAGTCAGGAACAGTAGCAATAATCTCTTCAGATAGATTTGCTTCAGTTAATGCTGTTTTATCTGTCTCACTTATAACATCTTCAGATTTCATACTAACATCATCAGACTGGGTTTGCAAGTTGGTCTCATCTGATGAAATGTTTGCTGATGGAAGCTTAGTACATTTATTGCTTACATCAATTTCTCCACCAAATTCCAGAATAAGATGTTGATTTGATGGATAATCCCCATCAGAATCAGAGGAGGATGTTTCCTGTGAAGACTCTGAATGATCTTCTGGTGATTTCGGTCGCTTTGTAACATAGTTCTGTGACAGTTCATCAGAAATCTCTGAACTATCAACTGAAAGCAGAGATGACAAGTCAATAGCGAGTTGTTCTGATGTTTGTGTGAGTTCTTGTGATTCCCTGCGAAGTTTTTCCATATCTGTTGAATCCAGCACATCTGTTGGCTTTTCGGTGTCATCATTGATGATGTTGCTATCATTATCAGCTATTTCATGAGCATTTTCTGCCTTACTACTAATGATATCAGATGACAAGAGCATTTCAGAATAAGTAAGTAGCATGGTTTTTTCAGGATCAGAAGATTTAGTTTGCCAATAAGGTTCTGCTTGAGATGGATAATTCATCAGACTGGGATAGTTACTGGTACCATATCGGAATTCATTTTCCTTGATGAAAGAGTAGCAATCAGTTTGGTAACCTGACTTTGAATATTGTGTAACAGATCCTTTTTGATTTACTTTCTGAAGCATATCTTGAATTTGTTCTTCAGTAAAGTATGACATTCTGTCATTCCTTCTTTCATCTGCTGTGAAGTCAATGACAACAGAATCTCTACGATCATTGCTCTTATCACTTAGTTTCTCCTCATCAGTATTTTTTACAATGATAGTTGTCTCCTCTTCAACTGATTCTTTTCTTTTTGATTCAAAGTTGTCTGAAGTGGTTGTATGTTCAGAAGGAGATTTTGCTATTGTGCATAAAACTTCTTCAGGAGAGTTTGCTAATGTCACACTAGATTTTACAGTCTTCTTTGATGGTGAACTTTCATCAAGGAGATTTGTTTCCTTGGGTTCAGCAATATTCATGTTTACTTCAGTTGAGAAAGTTCCGTACCTCTTTGGTATGACAAATATGTTATGGTAGTTTTTCATGTCATAGTCAGGCACAAAGGTGTGCAGTGTGCAACGGAAGCCTTCATATGAAGATGTTGATGAGCAATCAGATTCCATTGAGGATAAGCGTTTCAGTAGTTCACTGTGAGTTTCTATTGGAAATCCTGATTCACTAAGTCGGTGATGTTTCAATGCCATTTTGCATTCCTCATTATCCAATTGACTCTCTTCAACATCTTTACTCATTTCCTCCTCTGAAGACTCAGAATAATTAGGTACATTAATAAACAAGGCATTTGAATAATTACGATGCGGGGACTTTTTACGCCACCTCCGAGCAATTCTGTCTCCAGGAGACAGCTTTGATTTTGATCGTTTTGAACGTGATGTTAAACCATCCTTTTTGGCACTTGAGCGCTGATTTTGCAATTTAGTTGTATCAGAAACGCCAGTGTTTGGTAGTTGTAATTCCAGTGTGCTTGTAAACCTACAGTTTTCACTATCCTTGGTTCTATTAATGGAACTTTCTGAACTATCTAGATGTTCATCGCTGACATGGAGTTCTTCAGTAATTGGCAATTCAACCATCAGGACATTAGCAAAGATTTCTTCATTTTCATTGGCTGAAGACTTTGACTGAACCTCTGTTGATTGGTCTGTTTCTTGATGCTGATCTGTAGAGAGTTCAGAAAACTCACTGGACTTAAAATTGTCTACATGTTGATTATCTTGGTGTTTTATGTTTTTATCACAAGTAGATTCTATACTAGTGACAAATTTAGAGCTTTGAAGATTTCCCTGTGTATCAAGATTATCTTTGTCCTTGTTTTTTCCCATTTTTTCAATGAAGTACAGAGTCTCCAATTTCAGCATTAACTGTGTGTCTGGAATGTCTTCAGCATAGTTGGAGTAAAGTGAAGCAACATTTTGTAATTTCTGCTCCATTTGTTCAGTTACCTCAAGATTTACATATTTTGTTTCTGTTTCACTAGGTACAACTAATTCATCAGAGTAAGTTTCTTGGTTGTCCATCACTTCTGTGGATCTCATGGTATCTTGAACTTCTGTAAGATTTGCATCCTGGGGAATGATGGCATTAATGTCTTTTGCTACTTTTCCTTCCATGTTTTCATTTGAGTGGACCATTCCTTGAATGATTTCTGTAATTTTTTGAGAGATTTTAGTTCCTTCAGCTTTGACATCTTGCTCAGAAAGGTTTGCCTTTTCTGTTCGTTTGGTTCCTTCTGATGCCATAGCTACAATTTCACTGAGAAGCAAAGATATCTCTTCTTCTATTATATGTTTGCGCTGAAGAGCTTCTGCTTTTTCTTGTTCAGCTTTATTTAAAGTTTTTGTAGTCTCTTCATCCGTTGGTAAAAATAGAGTAATGGATTCATTTACTTCAGACTGAGTGTCATGTGTGTATGGAATATCAACTTTCACATGTGGTTCATCTTCAAAAAATATATCCTTAGCATCAAGATATTCATCATCAGAGTTGGACATAAGTGGCGTATTTTCATTGTCAGACAGGCATGTTGAACTGAGATAGCCAGGAGTTGCTGTGAACATTGTTCCAGTTGAACTCGCCCAAGAGTCAAGACTACCAGAGAAAAATTCAGGCTGGTCTCGATAACAATAGCTTTTATCTTGCAGAGATAGGTTACTAGCAATTTGTTCTCGCAGTTCCCAGTTAAAATCTTCTCTGTGATCAATGCTGTAATCAATATCTGATGCTGTTTCCTTGAGTTGCTCAAAAGACAGCGGGGAGGTGGATGTTTCTCTGGAAGATGGCTCACTGTGAAGACTACCTTTGGAGAAATCGTCCATCCTGGAATTGAGTCGAAGCTTAACGCTTTCCACATCTTCCAGTGGATACTTCTCTATTTCTGCATATTCACTGTCTTTTTGATGGGAAGTAAAATACATATTCCAAACTTCATTATCATCAGTATTTACAGCTTTTGTAACTAAAGATTTTTTTCCCGCAAAACCATGGTTCAGTTGGGTTAAATGGCAGTCGTTGTCAGCTGAAAATTGTAAAGGTGGTGAATAATTCTCTTCATTTTCACTATCACTAATTGAATCATATTCAAGTATTTCATGATGTTCTACTGAAGAGTCCATAGGTACATTATCTTCACAGTCACTAACCTCTTCAAGAGCTAAATGTTTCATGCGATGTTCTTTTCCTCCAGATGTAGAAAACTCTTTGGTTTCCACATCACCAGATATTTGGTCTTCAGTACTTAGAATATCAGCATCTTCGAGAGGATCAGACACAGTATCTTGCCAAGATTCCAAGAAAGTCTTTGCAGGTTCTTCCACTTTTGTTCTTACCTGAACTAAAGTGGGATCTTTCTCTTCCCAATCATTATCCTCTTCAAGAGCTGAATATTGCAAGTTGTCATCTGATGGTTCAATTCTGAATGTTGTCACATCATCACCAACACTCACTTGGACAATATTCTCAGAAGTAGATATACATTCCACTTTCTTTGTAGCAATGTTTTTAGTATCAACATTTTGGTCTTTGGGTTTTATATCATCAAATATTTGTTCTTCAGTACTGAGAATATCAGCATCTTCGAGAGGATCAGACACATTATCTTGCCAAGATTCTAAGAAAGTCTTTGCAGGTTCTTCCACTTTTGTTCTTACCTGAACAAGAGTGGGATCTTTCTCTTCCCAATCATTATCCGCTTCAAGAGCTGAATATTCCAAGTTGTCATCTTCTTCACCAGGTGTCACAGGTGTATAAAACATTGACCAAACATCATTTTCATCACTAGTTGTCTTTGCTTCAGATGAATCTGTTGCCTCATTATGGTGAGATGCAGATGGTAAATCCATAGTACCTTCAATTATACCAAGTTCATTTTCAATGTCATCAACAGACACATAGATGTCATCACCAATGTCGCATTTATCATTACATGGAACAGTTGAGGACATTGGGATGACTTCTATGTCTCTAGATTGTATCACATTGTCAGAATCATCAGTTCTTAGAATATCAGCATCTTCGAGAGGATCTGACACAGCGTCTTTCCCAGATTCCAAAAATGTCTGCACAGGCTCTTCCACTTTTGTTCTTACCTGGACTAAAGTGAGATCTTTCTCTTCCTTGTCATTATCCTCTTCAAGAGCTGAATATTCCAAGGTATCATCGTCTCCACCAGGTGTTATAGGTGTATAAAACATCGACCAAACATCGGTTTCATCATCAGATGTCTTTGCTGTCTTCTCTTCAGAAGAGTCTGTAACATTTTTTTGGTGAGATGCAGAATGCAAGTCTTTAGTTCTTTCTGTTATAAAAAGTTCATTTTCAATGTCATCAACAGACACATAAATGTCGTCACCAGCGTCCCATTCTTCCTTACACGGAACAGCTGAAGACTTTGGCACAACTTCTGTATGTCTAGATTGTATCACATTGTCAGAATCCTCAGTACTTAGAATATCAGCATCTTCAAGAGGATCAGAGACAGTATCTTTCCATGATTCCATGAAAGTCTGCACAGGTTCTTCAACTGGATGTTTTACTTGCATTGAAGTGAAACTTTTCTCTTGCCAGTCATTATCCTCTTCAAGAGCTGAATATTCCAAGTTGTAATCTGATGGTTCAATTCTGACTGATGTCACATCATCACCAACACTCTCTCGGACAATACTCTCAGATGTAGATAAACATTCCAATTTCTTTGTAGCAATAACTTTAGTGTCAACATTTTGGTCTTTGGTTTTTCCGTCATCAGGTGTGTGGTCTTCAGTGCTCAGAATATCAGCATCTTCGAGAGGATCTGACACTGTATCTTTCCAAGATTCTAAGAAAGTCTTTGCAGGTTCTTCCACTTTTGGTCTTACCTGAACTAAAGTGGGATCTTTCTCCTTCCAGTCATTATCCTCTTCAAGAGCTGAATATTCCAAGTTGTCATCTGATGGTTCAATTCTGACTGATGTTACATCATCACCAACACTCTCGTGGACAATATTCTCAGAGGTAGATATACATTCCAATTTATTTGTAGCAATATTTTTTGTATCAAGACCTTGGTCTTTGGGTTTTCCATCATCAGGTATTTGGTCTTCAGTACTGAGTATATCAGCATCTTCAAGAGGATCTGATGCAGTATCTTTCCCAGATTCCAAAAATGTCTGCACAGGCTCTTCCACTTTTGTTCTTACCTGGACTAAAGTGAGATCTTTCTCTTCCTTGTCATTATCCTCTTCAAGAGCTGAATATTCCAAGTTATCATCGTCTCCACCAGGTGTTATAGGTGTATAAAACATCGACCAAACATCGGTTTCATCATCAGATGTCTTTGCTGTCTTCTCTTCAGAAGAGTCTGTAACATTTTTTTGGTGAGATGCAGAATGCAAGTCTTTAGTTCTTTCTGTTATAGAAAGTTCATTTTCAATGTCATCAACAGACACATAAATGTCGTCACCAGCGTCCCATTCTTCCTTACACGGAACAGCTGAAGACTTTGGCACAACTTCTGTATGTCTAGATTGTATCACATTGTCAGAATCCTCAGTACTTAGAATATCAGCATCTTCAAGAGGATCAGAGACAGTATCTTTCCATGATTCCATGAAAGTCTGCACAGGTTCTTCAACTGGATGTTTTACTTGCACTGAAGTGAGACTTTTCTCCTTCCAGTCATTATCCTCTTCAAGAGCTGAATATTCCAAGTTGTAATCTGATGGTTCAATTCTGACAGATGTCACATCATCACCAACACTCTCTCGGACAATACTCTCAGATGTAGATAAACATTCCAATTTCTTTGTAGCAATAACTTTAGTGTCAACATTTTGGTCTTTAGGTTTTACATCATCAGGTGTTTGGTCTTCAGTGCTCAGAATATCAGCATCTTCGAGAGGATCTGACACAGTATCTTTCCAAGATTCCAAGAAAGTCTTTGCAGGTTCTTCCACTTTTGTTCTTACCTGAACTAAAGTGGGATCTTTCTCCTTCCAGTCATTATCCTCTTCAAGAGCTGAATATTCCAAGTTGTAATCTGATGGTTCAATTCTGAGTGATGTCACATCATCACCAACACTCTCTCGGACAATACTCTCAGAGGTAGATATACATTCCAATTTCTTTGTAGTAATGTTTTTGGTATCAAGACCTTGGTCTTTGGGTTTTCCATCATCAGGTATTTGGTCTTCAGTACTGAGAATATCAGCGTCTTCAAGAGGATCTGATGCAGTATCTTTCCAAGATTCCAGGAATGTCTGTATAGGTTCTTCTACTTCACTTGTTACCTGAACTAAAGTGGCATCTTTCTCTTCCCAATCATTATCCTCTTCAAGAGCTGAATATTCCAAGTTATTGTCATCTTCTCTAGGTGTCATAGGTGTATAAAACATTGACCAAACATCTGTTTCATCATGGGTTGCCTTCTCTTCAGAAGAATCTGTGACATCTTTGTAGTGAGATGCAGATGGTAAATCCCTAGTTTTGTCTGGTATACCAAGTTCCTTTTCAATGTCATTAACAGACACATAGATGTTGTCATCGGAATCCCATTGTTTTGTACAAGAAACAGTTGAAGATTTAGCAACAACTTCTGTATGTCTTGAGTGTATCACATTGTTGTCAGAATCATCAATACTGAGAATATCAGCATCTTCGAGAGGATCTGACACAGTGTCTTTCCAAGATTCTAAGAAAGTCTTTGCAGGTTCTTCCACTTTTGGTCTTACCTGAACTAAAGTGGGATCTTTCTCCTTCCAGTCATTATCCTCTTCAAGAGCTGAATATTCCAAGTTGTCATCTGATGGTTCAATTCTGAATGTTGTCACATCATCACCAACACTCTCATGGACAATATTCTCAGACATAAATATTGATTCCAATTTCTTCACATCAATACCTTTTGTGTCAATATTTTGCTGCTTGGTTTTTACATCATCAGGTATTTGTTCTTCAGTACTCAGAATATCAGCATCTTCGAGAGGATCTGATGCAGTATCTTTCCAAGATTCTAAGAAAGTCTGCACAGGTTCTTCCACTTTTGTTCTTACCTGGACTAAAGTGGGATCTTTCTCTTCCCAATCATTATCCTCTTCAAGAGCCGAATATTCCAAGTTGTCATCTGATGGTTCAATTTTCACTGATGTCACATCATGATCATCAAATCTCTCTCTGCCTACATTTTCAGAAGTCAATCTACCAAAAGCCTTTGTTTCAAAATCTTGTCCCTTGGTATTTAAATCACCAGATATTTGATGATCTTCAGTTCTTAGAATATCAACATCTTTAAGATGACCTGACACTATATCTTCACAAGATTGTAAGGAAGTTTCCGCAGGCTCTTCATCTTCTGGTCTTTCCTGAGCTAAAGTTGGGTCTTTCTCTTTCAAGCCATTATCCTCTTCAAGAGCTGAATAATCCACTTTAGTGTATGAAGTATTTTCTTCTGTTTCACTACCATCCTCTGCATCAACAAACTCCATTTTAAGCTCCTCTTCTGCATCAACAAATTCGGCATCTTCCTTATCTGAATATTCACTGTCTTCCGTTGTCTGTTTGTGACATAAATCCTGATGTTCTCTTTCAACAATTTCTTTCTCTGAGAATAGTTTCCCATCTTCAGTTGTCTGATGTACAGATGTTTTCTCAAAGACACTAGTTTGTGTATCTATTGCATTTGAATCTTGATATTCATAATGACTGCTAGTTTCTTTGTCAGTAGATGAGTCGTCATTATCAGACATCACTTCCTCATTCTTGTCATACTCTTCCATCTCACCATTTTCTGGAGAAGTAGAAAGCATAGTCAACCATATATCATCATCATCTTGATCATCATAATCGTCACCTTTCTCATCAGACTCTTCTTCCAAAGTTTTTATTTCATCTGCTTTTCCTGAAGGTTCTTCATCCAATTGGATGGTGTCACATGTCATTTTCTTGATATCAGTGTCTTTAATCAAAGAACCTTCAGGTTTGGAAGGTGAATCATCAATATGATCAATGCTTTTGGATTCACTTGTGGTATCTGACTGGAAGAATCCATGAGGCTTCATAAAATCTTCGGAAATACTTTTGGAACTTCGTTCAATTGTGCGGAAATTGGTATCAGGTATTAGAAAAGACTCACGTCTATCAATACTGTATTCATCTGTAAAAGAAATATTCTGAGATATTAATGTTTTGTCTTGAAGCATTGAGTCTGACAGGAGAGAAAGATCAAAATGTCTACCACTGATGTTATTTTCAGCAGATGTTTTGTCATCAGATATCTCTCCCTTTTCAGAATTACTCTCTTTCCTATTTTCTTCAATATCTCGAGAAGGTGCTTGATGTTTCCCACCAGAATTAGAAGAACCTAACAATATGTCAGAAGATTCTGTGACAATTTTGTGGTGAGATATAGATGGTAATTTTCTAGTTACTTCTGTTATACCAAGTTCATTTTCAATGTCATCAACAGACACATAAATGTTGTCATCGGAATCCCAATTTCTCTTAATAGGAAAAGTTGAAGATTTAGCAACAACCTCTGCATGTCTAGATTGCATAAAATTGTCAGAATCATCAGTACTTAGAATATCAGCATCTTCGAGAGGATCTGACACAGTGTCTTTCCAAGATTCTAAGAAAGTCTTTGCAGGTTCTTCCACTTTTGGTCTTACCTGAACTAAAGTGGGATCTTTCTCCTTCCAGTCATTATCCTCTTCAAGAGCTGAATATTCCAAGTTGTCATCTGATGGTTCAATTCTGACAGATGTCACATCATCACCAACACTCTCGTGGACAATATTCTCAGACATAAATATTGATTCCAATTTCTTCACATCAATACCTTTTGTGTCAATATTTTGCTGCTTGGTTTTTACATCATCAGGTATTTGTTCTTCAGTGCTCAGAATATCAGCATCTTCGAGAGGATCTGATGCAGTATCTTTCCAAGATTCTAAGAAAGTCTGCACAGGTTCTTCCACTTTTGTTCTTACCTGGACTAAAGTGGGATCTTTCTCCTTCCAGTCGTTATCCTCTTCAAGAGCTGAATATTCCAAGTTGTAATCTGATGGTTCAATTCTGACAGATGTCACATCATCACCAACACTCTCTCGGACAATACTCTCAGATGTAGATATACATTCCAATTTATTTGTAGCAATATTTTTTGTATCAAGACCTTGGTCTTTGGGTTTTCCATCATCAGGTATTTGGTCTTCAGTACTGAGAATATCAGCGTCTTCAAGAGGATCTGATGCAGTATCTTTCCAAGATTCCAGGAATGTCTGTATAGGTTCTTCTACTTCACTTGTTACCTGAACTAAAGTGGCATCTTTCTCTTCCCAATCATTATCCTCTTCAAGAACTGAATATTTCAAGTTATTGTCATCTTCTCTAGGTGTCATAGGTGTATAAAACATTGACCAAACATCTGTTTCCTCATGGGTTGTCTTCTCTTCAGAAGAATCTGTGACATCTTTGTGGTGAGATGCAGATGGTAAATCTGCATCTTGGTCTTTGGGTTTTACATCACCAGATATTTGGTCTTCAGAACTAAGAATATCAGCATCTTCAAGAGGATCTGACACAGTGTCTTTCCAAGATTCTAAGAAAGTCTTTGCAGGTTCTTCCACTTTTGTTCTTACCTGAACCAAAGTGGGATCTTTCTCCTTCCAGTCATTATCCTCTTCAAGAGCAGAATATTCCAAGTTGTAATCTGATGGTTCAATTGTGACTGATGTCACATCCTCACCAACACTCTTGTGGACAATATTCTCTGATGTAGATATTGATTCCAATTTCTTCACGTCAATACCTTTTGTGTCAATATTTTGGTCTTTGGGTTTTACATCATAAGGTGTTTGGTCTTCAGTGCTCAGAATATCAGCATCTTCGAGAGGATCTGACACAGTATCTTTCCAAGATTCTAAGAAAGTCTTTGCAGGTTCTTCCACTTTTGTTCTTACCTGAACCAAAGTGGGATCTTTCTCCTTCCAGTCATTATCCTCTTCAAGAGCTGAATATTCCAAGTTGTCATCTGATGGTTCAATTGTGACTGATGTCACATCATCACCAACACTCTCGTGGACAATATTCTCTGATGTAGATATTGATTCCAATTTCTTCACGTCAATACCTTTTGTGTCAATATTTTGGTCTTTGCGTTTTACATCATCAGGTATTTGGTCTTCAGTGCTCAGAATATCAGCATCTTCGAGAGGATCTGACACAGTGTCTTTCCAAGATTCTAAGAAAGTCTTTGCAGGTTCTTCCACTTTTGTTCTTACCTGAACCAAAGTGGGATCTTTCTCCTTCCAGTCATTATCCTCTTCAAGAGCTGAATATTCCAAGTTGTAATCTGATGGTTCAATTGTGACTGATGTCACATCATCACCAACACTCTCGTGGACAATATTCTCTGATGTAGATATTGATTCCAATTTCTTCACGTCAATACCTTTTGTGTCAATATTTTGGTCTTTGGGTTTTATATCATCAGGTGTTTGGTCTTCAGTGCTCAGAATATCAGCATCTTCGAGAGGATCTGACACAGTATCTTTCCAAGATTCTAAGAAAGTCTTTGCAGGTTCTTCCACTTTTGTTCTTACCTGAACCAAAGTGGGATCTTTCTCCTTCCAGTCATTATCCTCTTCAAGAGCTGAATATTCCAAGTTGTCATCTGATGGTTCAATTGTGACTGATGTCACATCATCACCAACACTCTCGTGGACAATATTCTCTGATGTAGATATTGATTCCAATTTCTTCACGTCAATACCTTTTGTGTCAATATTTTGGTCTTTGCGTTTTACATCATCAGGTATTTGGTCTTCAGTGCTCAGAATATCAGCATCTTCGAGAGGATCTGACACAGTATCTTTCCAAGATTCTAAGAAAGTCTTTGCAGGTTCTTCCACTTTTGTTCTTAACTGAACCAAAGTGGGATCTTTCTCCTTCCAGTCATTATCCTCTTCAAGAGCTGAATATTCCAAGTTGTCATCTGATGGTTCAATTGTGACTGATGTCACATCATCACCAACACTCTCGTGGACAATATTCTCTGATGTAGATATTGATTCCAATTTCTTCACGTCAATACCTTTTGTGTCAATATTTTGGTCTTTGGGTTTTACATCATCAGGTGTTTGGTCTTCAGTGCTCAGAATATCAGCATCTTCGAGAGGATCTGACACAGTATCTTTCCAAGATTCTAAGAAAGTCTTTGCAGGTTCTTCCACTTTTGTTCTTACCTGAACCAAAGTGGGATCTTTCTCCTTCCAGTCATTATCCTCTTCAAGAGCTGAATATTCCAAGTTGTCATCTGATGGTTCAATTGTGACTGATGTCACATCATCACCAACACTCTCGTGGACAATATTCTCTGATGTAGATATTGATTCCAATTTCTTCACGTCAATACCTTTTGTGTCAATATTTTGGTCTTTGGGTTTTATATCATCAGGTGTTTGGTCTTCAGTGCTCAGAATATCAGCATCTTCGAGAGGATCTGACACAGTATCTTTCCAAGATTCTAAGAAAGTCTTTGCAGGTTCTTCCACTTTTGTTCTTACCTGAACCAAAGTTGGATCTTTCTCCTTCCAGTCATTATCCTCTTCAAGAGCTGAATATTCCAAGTTGTAATCTGATGGTTCAATTCTGACAGATGTCACATCATCACCAACACTCTCGTGGACAATATTCTCTGATGTAGATATTGATTCCAATTTCTTCACATCAATACTTTTTGTACTAACATTTTGGTCTTTGGTTTTTCCGTCATCAGGTGTGTGGTCTTCAGTGCTCAGAATATCAGCATCTTCGAGAGGATCTGACACAGTGTCTGTCCAAGATTCCAAGAAAGTCTCCACAGGTTTTTCATCTGGATGCTTTACCTGAAATAATGTGGGGCCTTTTTCGTCCCAGTCATTATCCTCTTCAAGAGCTGAATATTCCAAGTTGTCAATTTGCACAGACATCACCTTAGAAACACCTACTTCCCTGATAACATTTTCAGAAGTGGGAGTACTAATGTCTGGAATGTTTGAATATATCACAGTATTTATGTTTTTCCCATCGTCAATGGTGTCATAGTTTGGTATTTCGGCATTTCTAGTTAGAATATCAGCATCTTCAAGAGGATCTGATGCAGTGTCTTTCCAAGATTCTAAGAACGTCTGCACTGGTAATTGATGATATTCAACTACTTGTAGTTTGGACGGATCTTTCTCTTCACAGTCATTATCCTCTTCAAGAGCTGAATATTCAAGATTTTTCTCATCTGTAACTGCATCTTTGTTTCCATTTTTAGAAGGATCTAAAACATTTTCATTCTTGAAAATTTCATGAGATTTGTTAGTATTTATTTCTCTATCTACAGAATGAACTGTTTTCCCAGAACTTTCAGGGTCTTGGGAATCATCTCCATCCATTAACACCTGTGTTGTGATGTTGTTTACTTCACTGTGATGAATGCCAAGCAGTTCTTGTGTTCCTTGAGATGAGCACTCGACAACTCCTGAAGTGATCTTATCACCTATCTGGCTGTCACTTTCAACTTTTGTAACCTGAGGATCTTTTCTTCTTTCAGATGTTTTCGTGTCTCCAACACCTTTGAAACTATCTTCTGATGAATAAAATCTTGACCATATATAATGATCTTTTCGATCTTCTTCAAGTGGTTCAGACACAGTGTATTTCCAATCAGTGCTATATTGATTTCTGTCAATCAGTGATTTATAATCATCTGTATTCTCATCTGTTTCATAAAATTTCCTCCAAATTTCATTGTCTCTGGTTATTTTCAAAGCTTTCTCTTCCCAATCCTTGTTGGATATTGGATTGTAAAACATTTTCCAAATGTCTTCTTGCTCTATTTCATTTTCCAAAGGTTCAGATTGTGTAGAATCGTCTTTCAGTAAGTATGTCATGGTGTCATTATTGTCTTTACTTGGTTCTTTCAGAGTAAGACATGGCTTTTCATTCCAGTCATTATCCTCCTCAAGCGGAGAATAAAACTTTGTCCAAACCTCATTATATTCTGTATCTAAATTTGAAGTTACAGAATCTGAATGTGGTTGTACAGTTTGGTCAATGGGACTAGATCTCCCATCAAATCCAGTTGAAACATTCAAAGTAACTTCCTCTGAGTGTGATGGAAGCCTATTATTTTCTGGTTCTGATGATGTTTTTGTCTCTGGCTGGGTTAAACCAGCTTTGCTTGTCATAATGTCCTTGCTTATTGATGTCATTTTAGTTACAGGACATATATCATATAATATTTCAGTAATATATTGGTGTGGTTGTAGGGTTTGAGTGTCATCAAGATTAGAGGACACTTGGTAAGTTTTGTCCTCCAAATTAGTCCACTGAGGAATATTATCTGACTGATTTACTAAGATGGAACTAGTGGTGTCAGTCATTTTCATATCAGTTTTTTGATCAACTGAAATATATTCAAAGTTGTTTAATTCACTCTCATCTCTAGATGTTTCTGTATGAGAGGAAACATTAGTGACCAAATCAGACCTGCTAAATTGGGCATCTACAGTGTCTGAAGTTTTGGTCTCTTCTGGCTTACCTGTAGATTGTAAAGAAGCTTCTGCAGCCTCTCCACTTGTGACAATTTCTTGGGTAGTTTTTTGTGTTCTGTCAGAGTCGAGTAGGCTAATGTTGGTATCAGCTTCAACAGGTATTAGCTTCTCAGAACTTTTCAGTTCCTCATATTTTTGTACGTTTGTGTCTCTTCTAGAAACAACATCTTTAGCTCCTAGCGAATTCAGTTTTTCACCTGTATGTTCTAATTCATAATCTTCAGTTTCTTCTCCATCTAAACTTTGTATTTTTAGGGGTTGTTTTAAAATTGGGCTAACTGAAGATTCTTGAAAGGATAAAGGATCAGACTCTTTTGTGTTAGTGGCTTGTAATGTAGCTTGGTCCAAAAGAGAACCATCCTTTATAACTAGACTAGACATTTCTTGACTAAACCTTATCTGGTCTCCTTGTAGGGAATCTAAGCCTGAAGATACGTCATCTCTTGAGACAGTTATAGAACTTTCACAGATGTCAGTACTGTAATTGTCTTCAGAGACTTGAGTTACTCCTAAATCTAAAGCCCCACCACTGCCACTTTCAGGTTTTTCTACTCTAGTTACATCAGACTGGCTATGAGCAACATATTCTAAATCGGATTGATCTAAACTTTCATGGTCAAACTCATGCGAAGTTTCTGATATGGGGGTAGAAATACTAAGATCACCTGACATGAGGCCTGAATCAAACATCTCTGATGTGTCATAATCACTGCTAGGGGATATTTCTTCTCTACGATCTAAATACTTTAGTTTTGAGTTTTCATTCGCTGAAGGAGATTCTACGAGAGAATCGTTGTTAGTCACATGATCAACATTTAAGTCACTGGTAGCTTTGACCAGTCCTGCATCTACATCACTGCAAATACCATTATAAAAAAAACCATTGCTTACTTCCTCAGCTTTGGAAGCAGTG